>NW_010532588.1:0-24394 GCF_000687285.1 Phaethon lepturus | reverse complement strand
TCTCACTCCTCTCTCCAGCTGCCATTGCTGTGTGCACTTTTTTCCCCCCTTCTTATCTATGTTACCCCAGAGGCATTACCAGTGTCGCTGATGGGCTCGGCCTTGGCCAGCTGTGGGTCCATCTTAGAGCCTGCTGGCGTTGGCTCTGTTGGACATAGGGGAAGTGTCTACCAGCTTCTCACAGCAGGCACCCCTGCAGCCCCCCTTGCTACCAAAACCTTGCCATGCAAACCCAATACAGCTTGCTTGTCCTCTCCTTCATGGAGCACAACATCATGGTGACTGGGAGGCAAACAGACCCAGAACCTCCATGTATGAGAGGGAGTCCTCTTCATTGTGCCTATAGGCTTCTTACTGATAGGACTCCCCAGTTTGTTGGGTCCTCAGCAAGTCATCTTACTCCTCAGCTTCTAAGTGCAGAGCATCAGTTAGAAGGGGTGTGAAACAGCCTGTAATTTTTTGTTCTTCTTCAATAATAACAGTCCTAAGAGTGGGTAAACAAAACAAAGGTGTGATTCAAGCAGAGAAACACCGAGTTAGACAATACCACATATCTTTAATAGTCCTTTCACGACCATTTTTCCCCTTAAATGTACTGGCACTTGACAGACCCATTTCTTTCATTTTTTTGCATTACTGTCAGTTTCTCTTTATTTTTAGAAGTAGAATTTTCACTTTCTTTAGTTAATATTACCATGAATCTCCTCCTTTCTTGCAGTGTTCAGGTTCTGTGGCAGTCAGCTTCCTCTCCAGTGGCTCTATCTTTTCTGCTCTCGATTCACATTCTTTGTCAAATCCATAATCTCTTCCTACATCTATAGTTTTTCATTGACTTTTTTATCTGCAAGACTCTGGCCAGCTGAGTGCCTTCAAATTGGGCTGTTGGCAGCTCACCCTGGAAGACATGGTTCTCTCTATGTCTGCAGATACTAATATCATAATAACCCTTAAATGTTCTTCTTGTTCTCTTGATGTGTCCTTTTTATCTACCCAGTTTCTTATCTGTGCCCTACTCAGGCCACACCAATGAACCTTACAACCGTAAGTGTCTGAATATCTCAGAATATTTCTAGACCATTCAAGCTCTTTCTGTCTGTGCTCTAAGATGTCTGTATATCTGAGTCCTGAAGTCACTTAACTGCAGTTGTGTGGGAATATGCCTAAACTAGTAAGATTTACTGAAAGGGAGGATAGAATATTTTGACCAGAGCACTAATGTGGTTTCCAGATTGAGGAAAACTTGTTCTGGCCAAGTCAGAGCACAGACAGCAATCTGGTATCTGTCCTCACCTTGCTATATAAACAAAACTTCAGCCTTTTTTCTGGATACATGTTCTGTAGTGTTATTTGAGCTGTGTTTCACAAATTAGCTCTTTCTGTCTTAGATATTTAAGGTATTAGACTGAGCTGAGACAAATGATCTACCTTATTTGGGGTCCCTTCCTTCAGAGTGTAGGGTTTTTTCACAATTCAGGCCGAGGCATCCCTCCTTTGTTCCTTTAAGTTTCTGTGAGTTAATGATGAGCAGAAAACTGTCAGAAATATCTAGCCTGACTCAACTTCTTTGGCCTGTTTTCAGGCAGCTGACTTCTATGGTGTTTTGTGACCCTCAAGTTTCTTTCTAGAGGCACATTTCTAGCTCTTGAAGGATGTGTTACAGATCACCTTTATTTGTAAGGTCCAAGGTGATCAGACCTCATCTGCTTGTACTGCCAGGAGAATATTCACCAAATAGCTAGTTGTTGCTGGCCAGCTCACCAGACAGCATCCCCACTTCGAAAAAGAAGTGCTGCAACAGGGCTTCCCAGTCTGTCAGTAAAAACTGCAGTCAAATCCAACAAACATTCTTCTTCTGCTTGACTTTATGTCCTTCAACTTGCTGCAAAACTTTCAGATGCCATCATATTGCATTGTTTTTTAATTTTGTTTGCTAATTTTCATTCCTGGGAGCTGCTCCACTGCAGCTCCATCTGGCCTCCACATGAAAATGAGCTCACAAGTTCTTGATCTGGATACCTTGGGGGGCATTTAGGCCTTTGTGGCATGCCCAAAGTCCAACAAAGGCCAGGGGCAAATCAAGAACCTATGCCTTCACAGCTGAAGAATGTGTTAGTTCCTCGCTCATGAGCCATTTTCTGACTTTTCTTCTGTGAGTAGAGCTCTTGAAGTTCAGAGTGAGAGCTTTGTTTCTCTGCTTTTCTCTAGTCCAGAAATGCCTTTGGAGATCTGTTTCTGTCTTCTCCTATTTTTCCTTGTGTCCCATGAGGTGGAATGCCCCTGAGGAGGCAGACCTTTCAATCACAGCCAGCTGGAACTAACTTAAAGGAATACTTTGGAGACACAAACACCAGCAGTATGCTGAGGTAAATGTGTTCCAGTTGCTACAAAGGTCTTATTGGGCACTTAGAAGACATAGAGGGCCAACTTTCAGGCAACTGGGTCTGAAGAAGCGTTGTGAAATGACCCTCGGTTTTTGGGGAATACAAAACTCTCCGATATTTTGTTATTTTCTTTGTTTAAGAAATATTTTGTAGTCCCTAGGGTGAAAATGCATTGTTCCAGTTTACTTCAGGGTTCTGATCATCTACTTTACATACATATTGATTCACTCCAGGGCTTTCATTTGGAGCAAAACGCCTTTTTCCATCTGAGAAAAAGCATGGGCACAGCTTAGGCTCCAGGGAATTTTCCCTCCCTTCAGGGTGTGTGGATGTAGCCAGTCTGCTCTTGAAAGAGCCCTGGAACAGTATATATACGACCTAGTCTGCACAAGTTGATATTGCAGACTAAGATTTACTCCATGGAAAAGATCACAAAGATAATGTAAATGTATTTGTGAGGGCTGTTTATCACTTGTCATTACCTGCTTGGTGCAGAGACATGGGCTATCATGGGAAATAGCTGTAAAAAAATTGCTGCTGTTGTGTCATCGCCTCAGATGAAAGAGGACTCTGTGATTCCTGAATGGATGCTCTACTGTACTCCAGCTTCGCAATGCTCTGTCTTCATTACAAGAGAGAAGTACTGACTGTGTACTTCTATGTTTCTGGTGTTTTATGAGACTCAAACATGCAGGCTAATTTGGGTTAGATTCTCATAAGGTTTCATTGTCTTTCTCCATTAAATACTCCGATATTTTGGTTCCAACTCACAGAAATTAAGAACCGTTACATCGGGTCTGACCTGGAGATAGCTTTGTGTAAGACTCAGCGTACAGGGTAGCAGCATTCCCTTATCTATACCTCAAAGTCTGTAAAGAAACTGCTTTTAAATGTAATAGGCAATTTTATGGAATTCTGAAAAACTCCAGCAAAAATGGGAGGGTCACTTAAAGAATGTTAATTGTAATATAACTGTAATATAGTTCACAACCACAATTCCCATCCCATGTCTAATCCGACGGTTGTAAATTTTTGTGAAGGGTGTGTGTGTGTGCATGTGTGTGAAGTGTGAGACAAAGGGAGAGAAAGAATGAACTTCATCACGAGAAACTTTCTCTAAGTATTATCTGCCCTGTGGACCACTGCTTGACAGCAACAATTGCTGTGCCTGCCAGAAACAACATAATTCACTACTCACTTAGTATTGTCACGAAGAAAATACTTTGTCCCTCCCGAAGAAAGTACGCCTCTGATCTGTAAGTCATCGGTAGTAATTAGTAGTAAATCCCAGTCAAATATGGATTCCATTTGTCTTTTGTACTATTTTTTGCTTGGCAATATATGCACACTACTGAGTTTCATTTCCCAGAAGCACAAAAGCTCTTAATTCTCCTGTGAAGTCCAGTGATTCATTTCCAGGTAAGTGGAAAACAATGTACTTTTTAGACTATGAGACACACGGAACAGCTTTTGAAATGCGGGTAATTACAGGTTTTGTCCAGAGAGTACAAATTATATCTATGGTATAAAAGCAGGAGAAATCAAAGACTTTTTCCTCACTGGGCTCTGGATCAGGACATTATGAGCTTCCATGCTTTTGCTGTCATCCTTGCTAGTTCCCCTGCAGGCATAACTTTAGTTACCCATTGATGTAAGTCAGGGCGGGATGCAGTTCTGATATTTTGTGGGGGTAGCTACTTTTTCACAGTTGCCAGGACTGTGTCCTGTGACAAAGGTGCTCCTCCTTCAACCGTGTTTTATCACATGATGAGACAAGCGCCTTCCCTTTATGCCATCTACAAATCAAGTCCATCCTGGGGGAGGATTGTGGGGCTGGAGCTAGAGGCACATATTCCCTTCTTGCCATACAGCATTGCATTTTCTCTCATATTCTTGGAACCCAGCTGATTGGGATCTGGGAAACTGGGGCTGAGGAGCCGAAGGAATCAAAAAGTACTGTCTAGGGAATGTAGGGAATCAGAGGTAGGAAAAGTTAAATCTTTTCTCCTGTAAGATTTTCTTACAGGAGAGTAGAAGATCTCTCTTCCATCCTTCCTTACCTATTGCAAAGCACTCCAAAACCAGCCTTGATGAATTACACAGGATTTCAGTGGACACTGTCAGCAGAGCTTATCTATGCCACTACATTTTGCACATTTCTATCCAGTCACATCAGGCTTCCCTGACTTTATGACATAAGGACATATGAGAGTTTGTACTGAGTCAAATCAAAGGTTCATCTAGCATGTACTCTGTCTTCAGCAGGTACATCTGCAGACACCCAGGACCAGTATAGGGTAATATTCCCCAGCCTCAATGCCTGTGTCTTAAGAACTTGATGAATGATCTTTTTTGTGTGTTTAACATCACTGGAAGGGTTTTTCTTATAGGAATTTACCTGAGTTGTTTTTTGAACTCATGTAAACTTCTCAAATTTCTTGTGGCAAGGGACTCCACAGTTTAGCGGGTGATGTGTGAAGTGTCTGTCTTTGCTTTAAACCTGTCACCAGCCACTATGCCATTCATCTAGTTCTAGCTGTCCTCTAGCTCTTGTGTCATAAGGGACAATGAACAATTTTTACCTATTTTCCCACATCCCTTATGCTTTATTGACCTCTATGGATCTTTTTGTTAGTCTGAGGAATTCAGGTCTGTTTGATTGTTCTTTACATGGAAATCATGTGAACTGTATACAGTATTCAAAATATGAGTGCTTCATGAATTTATACAGTGGCATAGCGATGTTCTGTCCTGTTCTCTGTTCCCTACCTAATAATGCTGACAAGTACATGCCTGTTTTTAAACAGTACTACTAAGTACTGAACTGTTGATAAGATGGAATTGTTAGAAATCTGAGATCCCATTTCTTAGTCCTCATGGTTAAATCAGAGTTTAGCACTGTATTACAAAAAAATGCAGCTTTATTCTCTGTGCAGACTCTGCTTCTTATAGACTGGACAGAAGAGAGAGAAGCTTTGTTATTACTTCTTTACCTAAGCAAAATCAGAAGACAAGAAAAGACAACTACTGGCACTTCCCTTGTATTAGGCAGTTTTTGGCAACATTTCCATGCATGTTAATATGACTCTGTGGGAAGACCCAGCCAGAGGATGTTCAATCCGTACCTGGATCTTTGTATGGTAAATAGGTTGTCTTATATAGTGGCATTTATATATATTATAGGCATTTATATAGACACTTATATAGTGTCTTATATAGTCTTATATAGTGGCACCCATGCACTCTTATAACTCCGTGTTCTTTATATAGTCAGGTTATAAGGGAAAAGGGTCCTGATCCTCCAGCCCATATCAATTCTATCTAGAGCAGGCTGTATGTGACTATATCATACATGGACTATAAAGTTTTTCTGCAAGACAGGTAGCTTTAGAGAAGTTTTGCAACCTACTCATTACAGTATCTATTGTTTTCATGAGTCTACAGAGTTACTGCGAGCCAGCACAGGATACATTCTGCATGTAGTTAAGGTTTCATGGTAGGGGTGGTGACAGTCATGGTGGGGTCCACGGTGTTTTCTGTAGCTGTAAAGTTAGGATTACTTTTTCCCACACACATCATTTTATTTATCAGCATTGAATATCACCTACCATTTTATCACCAGCTGCTCACTGTTGCTAAACCCATTTGTAATTTGTCATACTCAGCTCGAATACCCTAGAAACATCAGCAAATGTTTTATATCGGTACCTAGGTAATTTACGAGCATGTTGAATGGTTGAGAAACCAACACATGCTCCCGCTACAGCAGTAAAAATTTACATCAATGTTTCTTCTTAAATTGATGGATACCTTTTCCACGGCCTCTATCTCATCCTCAGTTTTTGGTCACTAGAAGACACCATTGTCTTCAGATAGATTGCGTAATAGCACAGCTGGGGCCAAAAATGAAAGCTGTGGAATGAAATTGCACAGACTCGCAGTTAGCCATGGAGTGCTCCAAAGGGAAGTGCTCTGCAGTGAATAATACATCTCTCTGTATTTATTTCTTAATTTATGCAAAGTACTGTTTGCTTTGAATTAGTCATTCTCCTTTACCTTCTTAGCTGTGATTTTTATCAAGCATTTCTTAACAGCTGCGTAGGTTTAGCAATTATTTGATTTATTGTGAAAAGCTGGACACAGTATTCAAACCATAATGACTGGTAAGGAAAGAAGAGACTACCTTTTGGGCCTAGGCTCAAATCTTGCTGCATTTGGGAGTCTGATAAGGGAAATTTCAACCTGCATTGAAATGTACTTCCACAAATGTGTGGTTCCCCTGAAACTGCATAGCCAAATTCACCATGGAATATCCAGAACACTTAGTTATCTGCTTGTTTGTTTTTCCATTCTTTTGTTTATTCATTCCTTGAAATCTGTCAGTGTCTTTAATTTTCAAGACGGACCATCTGGAAAACTCTCTGGGCACCATTACCCTGTGTCATGGTTTAACCTCAGATAGCAACTAAGCACCACACAAAGGCTTGCTCACTCCCCACTGCAGTGGGATGGGGAAAGATAATTGGAAGGATAAAAGTAAGGAAACTCATGGGTTGAATTAAGAACAGTTTAATAATTCAAATAAAATAAAATAATAATAACAATAATAATAATGATGATGTTGATGATAATAATGTTGTTGATGAAGAAAAGGAAAATAACAAAGCGAGAGAACTAAAACCCAAGAAAGACAAGTGACGCAAATGAAAACAATTGCTTACCACCAACAAACCAATGCCCAGCTAGTCCTCAAGCAGCGGCCTGCCCACCAACCTTCTCCCTAGTTTTACTGCTGAGCATGACGTCACATTGTATGGATAACCCTTTGGTCAGCTGGGGCAGCTGTCCTGGCTGTGTCTCCTCCCAACTTCTTGTGCACCTGCAGCGAGGATTATCGACACCATTTCCAGCACAAATCCAAAACACAGCCCCATACTAGCTACTATGAAGCTACTGCAGCCAAAACCAGCACATTCTGTGTGCTTCCAAGGCCCAGTGGGACTCCTCAGCAGCAACTCAGCTTATCTTTCCTCTTAAAAGGGACATTGAGAAGAAGAAATAGAAGTCTTCCCTCTCTTGGTGCACTTGAGTACTAAAGGTTATGGTATGGTAGTTTGGAAGTTAGCTTATCCAGTACCTTATTCAGTAGGATGTGAAGCCAGGTGATTGCTAACGTCATGCGTGTCCAACCTCTGGTACTGACTTTTTGTATTGCCCCATCTCCAGAATTTGGGAATTGCACAAAGTACCTTTTGGGTGTGGCAGAAAATAGAATCATGGAATCATAGAGTCATGGGATTGTTTAGGTTGGAAAAGACCTCTAAGATCATCAAGTCCAACTGTTAACCTAGCACTGCCAAGTTCACCACTAAATCATGGCCCTAAGCACTACTTCTACATGTCTTTAAAAACTTCCAGGGATGGTGAGTCAACCACTTCCCTGGGCAGCCTGTTCCAATGTTTGACAACCCTTTCAGTGAAGAAATTTTTCATAATACCCAATCTCAACCTCCCCCTGCACAACTTGAGGCTGTTTCCCCTCGTCCTATCACTTGTTGCTTGGGAGAAGAGACCAACACCCATCTCACTACAGCCTCCTTTCACGTAGTTGTGGAGAGTGACAAGGTCTCCCCTCAACCTCCTTTTCTTGAGGCTAAACAACCCAGTTCCCTCAGCTGCTCCTCATAAGACTTGTGCTCCAGACCCCTCACCAGCTTCGTTGCCCTTCTCTGGACACGCTCCAGCACCTCAATGTCCTTCTTGTAGTGAGGGGCCCAAAACTGAACACAGGATTCGAGGTGCAGCCTCCCCAGTGCTGAGTACAGGGGCACAATCACTTCCCTGCTCCTGGTGGCCACACTATTGCTGATACAGGCCAGGATGCTGTTGGCCTTCTTGGCCACCTGAGCACAGTGCTGGTTCATGCTCAGCTGGTTGTCGGCCAACACCCTCAGGTCCTTTTCTGCCAAGCAGCTCTCCAGCCACTCTTCCCCAAGCCTGTAGCATTGTATGGGGTTGTTGTGACCCAAGTGCAGGACCTGGCACTTGGTCTTGTTGAACCTCATACAGTTGGCCTCATCCCATCGATCCAGCCTGTCATTAAAATCTAGACCATCAAAACACTCTCTAACATACAGGGCTATGCCACCACCTCTCCTTCCTTGCCTATGCCTTTTCAAGAGTTTATAGCCATCTATGGCAGCACTCCAGTTGTGTGAGTCATCCCACAATGTATGGCAACTATATCATAGTTTTCCTGCTGCACAATGGCTTCCAGCTCCTCCTGTTTGTTGCCCACGCCGCATGCACTTCAGCTGGGCTATTGATTCTGCAACCTTTTTGGTGGCCCTAATTCCTTCATGACCATTCTCAGGCACTTTTGTGGTTTCTAACACATGAACCTTTGTGTCTTTGCTGCCACATGGATCTCCACCCCCTACCTCCACTGAAATGGCAGAAGGAAGGACCTCTCTAGCACACAGTCCCTCAAACATTGGTTTTCTGCCCCAAGGCTTATCTCTAGTGATCCTGGTTTTATCCCTTTCTGCCTTTTAATCTAGTTTAAAGCTGTTTCAATGAGCCCTGCTAACTCCTGTGCAAAGTTCCTTTCCCCGCTTTGAGACAGATGTACCCCATCAGTTGCCAGCAGGCCTGATGTCGTGTAAACCAACCCATGATCAAAACTCACAAAATTCTGCCAGTGACACCAGGCTCAGATCCCGGTATTGATCTGCTGGTTCTTCCTGTTTCTTCCCTCATCATTCCCTGCAACTGGAAGTACAGAGGAGAACACTACTTGTGCTCTTGATCCCTTAACCAGTTGTCCCAAGGCCTTGAAGTCTCTCTGACTGCCCTCAGACTTCTTGTTGCAAATAGGAGGGGGAAGAAGGACTCACATCCACCTATGCAATAATAAATGCAAAATAGGGGCTTGAGGTACAGTGATACGAACAAACAAGGCTGGAAATTCCCTCTGGGGACTGATGAGACTGAACCTCAATGCAAAATTGTTATGAACAACATCTTAACACTGATGTGTCTCTGAGGTGCCTTTGCCTGGCATCTCAGTAACTCATGGGAAGGAATGGGAGTCTCTTGGTCAGAGACCCAGAGCTGGCCCTGAATATATGGCTGTGACATATATTTGTCCATAATCAAGAAGTTAGTTTAGGTTTCTTGTGGTTGGTGCCTCCAGGCTGAAGGCTACAGAGGCCTCCAACAAGTGCAGGTGGATGGCTGCTGAACACCAGTAGCTACTGCAGCTGCTCTTTCTCCTTGACTCCACTTGTAGCTCCTGTTACTTAGTACGCAACTAATATTTAGTCTAGCCATCACAGTCAGAGGAAACAACACACTGGAAATATGCTCCAAGTAAGTGACCTAAAACCAAGTAGGTTTTAAAACCCACAAAGAACATCGTTGCAAGAAATTCTTTCTCAGTCCCCAAAACTGAGGCAGAGTCTCTAAGTGACTTTAAAACCTGAAGGATTGGGATGTGCGTGATAAGAGTGTTAAATTATAACCTGTAAAGGTAGAACCGCAGCTTTGGTGGGAGTGACTCCTGGGCAGGTGGAGAGTGCAACATTTTTGCTGAGTGTGCTGGAAATAGACTGCAAAACCTGGGCCAGCTTGCAGACCAAGAGAGCCTACTGTGTGCCAGGAAAACATCTCCAAAACATTTATTTGGAAAAAAGGCTATATAATAGGTACATGAAATGCTCTACCTTCCTGTTCTAACATGCATTTAATAAAGCAAACACATAAGTATGCAATGTCAATTAACACATGAGGTACAGGGACCAGGTCCAGGTGAGGCTCTATTTCGGTTGTTGCTCATTCCAGAGGAGAACTGTTCATCCTGAGGCGGAGGGATTACTCTGGGGGTGACTTCCCTGCTGCTTCACTGGAAAAGAAATATGCGTTCATAAAAGCATATGAAAACTAATTACAGATTAATCAGTTATATTGTGGTGCTTCATGATATTATTTACTCGTAATTATTTTCCTCATGAAAAGCAGTGGTGGCTTTGCCACAATGGCTGCAAGGCTTGGTTCCACTCTCCATAGATGTGGCTCCTCTGGTTTCCCTAGAGTTACTCCACATATAGCTTTCAGAGGAAAAATGGGCACATGGTCGTGAATCATCACAGAAATTTTTGAAATCCAAAGCTCCCTAATATTCTTCTGTCAAGGCAGCTAAGCAAATTTTTCAGATCCCGTTTGTTTCTCACCTCCCTTCAGACACCCATTTCCTACCCACTTCCATCTACTGTAGGTAATCCTCAGCAGTTTCCTTTTCATGATGCTTCTGTTTCAGCTCCAGGATTCCCAAAATATTCTTCCAATCTGAACATGAAACACTGTCAGAACAGCAAGTACTGCCATTTTTACCTCACAGCTTTTTAATTCTGCATTTTTTAATAACTTTACTTACTCATATAGCAACATCAGACCCTGTGGGAGGTCCTTCCACTTTGCAAAGACAACAATGGTGAAGTGAACCCAAGTTTGCAAATGCCTTTTTCCCCTATAAAAATCTCAGTTCCACTTAGATGCAAGGGGAGCAAAAGGAGAAGAATGCTAAAATGATGTATAAAAGAGAGGAATGTGCACAAAACAATGTGCAACCTATGACTAATGGGGTACCTTTTGAAACAAAATACAAAGGATATATCTACTGTCAAATTATCCCTTCCTATGAGGCAGTGACTGAGGTATGAATTGCAGAGCCAAGTCTTCAGGGACCACACATGCACACACTAAGAGGTAATTTCTGAGGAGGGGGAATTGCTTGATTTTGAGTGCTGACTTTGAAAGTGACTTGGCTTTACCGCCTTGTTTTTCTTTATTACAGAGGTATTAGTTTGTATTAATACTCCCCCAGTGTTGCACAAAGAATTATCCCCTGGTCTGTTCATAGCGTCCTTGGATCCAGCCATGCAGACCAAAGATGAGCTTCTACCTCTGCACCCTCTCTAGCCCTTCTCTTCTCTTAGCTTTCATTAGAAGAAAAAAAAAAAAAAAAAAGCCCACAGACATAATATTGTTTTATTGCATTGTGATGACACACACTTTTTCCTACTTTATTTTGCCAGAGATATTCAAATGTTTATTTTGCTCTACACGTTTCTTGTGGTGAGAAAGTGGCTTCAGAAGCAGTTTCTGCATTTTCTTCTTATCAGTTATCTATTTTACTTCAGTAATTTATTATCTGTTTTACTTTAGTCATTTGCATCCTCCAACTGTTTATGTAGAAAGACATAATTTGTTCTTAGGTAGGAAGAGGGACATAGTATCAAGTGTTTGTCTTTCAGGTGAATTTTAATTTATTCAAAGTTGTCTTTCAGAATTGTTTCACTATCAGGCAGGAATCTAAAAGCTGAAATCAGTCATCTTTTCTTGTCTCTTTCATTATCTCTTTCCTCATTTATTTTTTTCTAGGCCTCCCTGAAAATTGTTCCAGTTAACTGTGTTAACTTCAGGCTGAATTCATGCACTGATTTTTAACCAGAGCTTCACCACCAATAACAACCATTTCAATGTAAATTCTCATTCCAGAATTTGATTTTTAGCTTCAGTCGATTGCATAAGAGGATGCTTTGGGATGATTCCAGGTGCTCTTTCAAGCAGAGCAAGAAAACTATGCCAGAGATTTCAGAGGGAGAATTCATGTAACGAGTGCCTGTGCCATGGTGGCTGTGCCACCGCAGGTAACAGCCTGTTGCTGTGTCCAGGTAATTACGTTACCTCTTGGCTCCAATGGCTGCACGCTATGTCGGGGGGCCGAGCCTCGGCATGGAAATGACAATAACCAAGGTTATGATCTGACACACAACCCATTACAAAACTGCTGATCCTTGCCCAACTTTCCAGTTACAACACAGCTTCTTTTCATTTTCAGAGGAGGGTAACTCAGGGAAAGTAAACCAGCTAACTAAAAGCACAGCCTGTCCCCAGTTTCCTATAAGGAAACTAGGCAAATATAGTATAGAATGTAATCTGTGTAAGTTTGTTCAAAGTTGGGAATTTCCACCTGACAAGCACTTCTGCAAACTGGTGCAATAATCACGAATGATGAAACCTGTGAAGAATAATAACAACAGGGACGACAGTTTCCAGTAAGGCTGTCATGATAAGACCAAGTCAACCAGTTCTGGGAACCCCTGAGAACTAGAGAGCAACATGGTGTGACAAAGGAAGCAACTACCACAATATAGCAAATGCCATTAGTGCCAATCATCTTTCACGTGGGTGTGTGAGGAAGTGTGACTTCCTCTTCTTGGCTGGTTATGGGTCACTTCAGATGAGAAAACCTCTTGGAATTTGCATAGATAACACCGAGCAAACTCTGGCCTTTGCAGGCACTTTTTCTCTGCTCCCCGAGGGACTGCCACTGCTCAGGCTGTGCTCATCTGAGTGGTCTTAACTGGTTTGTTGTCAAACTGCAAGAAGATCACTGCACCTAAGGAGGGCACAGGCCAGTGAGGAAGGTCTAGGTCACTGTTGTTTTGCCATGCTAACCAATCCTGTTCTCAGATTGGTTCTCAGTTAGCAGCTACTCAAATTGCAAGGTTAATGAAATTAAATTAAAAAACATTAAAGTCCTCTACAGTTTTTATTTTTCTTAATCCTATCCCATGAAGGGAGCAAGATAAGGAACTTCTAGGGGAGGTCAAGGATACAGTACCCCAACTCCCTGGATATATGGGATGCCTGGAAGAAGAGGAGGAGGCTTTAAGTGTAGCACCATCTAGCCTATAATTTGCTGTTGGAAACTACACCTTCCAGTAGGCTGCTTTCTGCAGGAAGTAGGTGGAAGGCTTTGCAGTGGCTGGGCTGATGGTTACCCACTCGCATTTTACACTGCTGGGATTTTGAATTGGAAATTTGGGATTTGCCAGTAGATCAGCAACACATGGAGTTGCTGCTCTTATGCTGCAGTCAGGAGATACTATATTAGTTCTGTTTTCCATAGAGCTCCAGGGGTCTCGGAGGTCTGGGCTGCTGAGGACAGTCATGCTGAACGCACTCCAAGCTTCATGGTTTATCACTGCTCCTCTCCACACGGGTGTTGAGGGAATGAACCAGCATTTTCACTTTTAATGAGGCGTATTATGTATGGAAGTTCAGGAAGAGATCGATGACAGACTGGATATGCTCCTTTTGCTGTAGATATTTGCTCTTTTGCAGGCTAGCTCATGCCAGATTGTTGGATGATGACACACCGCTCTGAATTATGGAAATACTTGACAGGAATTTACTGCTGATATGTAGCAAGGCACAGGAGTGTAAGCAAATCAAAGGTGATACGAAATGGCTACTTCCTCTTTTGGATGAACTTCTCAGCTTTCACGTGTATGCTGAACTAATTATGCAGTCGTAGGCATTAAAAGGTTATTCCTTGGCTAATGTACTAATGACTTTTTGGGAAAATAATTACCTATGACTACATCAGTCTGATTAGACCTATCTGAAACATCAGTGACAAATTTATGCTAAACAGAAAAGGATTGCCATTTTTTCCCAGCTTTTGAATCATGACAGAGTTCATCACAGTTATAACACAAATTTCAGATTTAGTATAGAAAGGGAAAATAGGATTTTTTACCAATTAAAAACTCATTGGGGGTGTACTTTCTGATCAGTTGTTCTGCTCAGGAGTCCTCTCTGAGCCAAAAAGATTTATAGTAGGTCTTTTCATAAAGGACTGTGCCCCTTAACGTAATTTGTTACATAGGGTTAAATAGGAAGGAGTAAGTGTTTCGTGAGATGTTTTTTCAAGCAGCAGCAGATCCAGCTCAGCAGCAGAAGAAACTTTACAATTTCTGTGCAGATACAAGCAGTGAGAAGTCCTCTGGGGACCAGGAAACAAAAATAGAGAATAAGGCCATATTCATGTCAACTACCAGGCTCTTTAAGAGACGAGTACAGCATGTCGGCATTGTGGTGTAGATAGAAGTGCCCATGAAGCGAGGAAACACATGTCTCTCTGAAAAGACTCCTGTAGAGTGAATGTGGGTTTAGAGAGCTGGGATAGGCAGGCACGGGCTTGGGGACAGGAGTGTGGTATCGCTGGGCTGTCACCCTGGGGAGCATTCCCTTCCGGCAACACCAGCCATGTGCTGCCCAAAGGGTTTTTAAGGGATGGCCTCAGGCAGCCAGTCGTTTGGTGCCTTATGTGTGTGCTCTGTGCTTGTCTTCCTTCCTGCAGCTATTGCAGTAAGGAGCTGCCTCCTGCAGCTGGCATTTTCTCACCAAAGGACAAGTCTATTTACAGGAATTCTTCCTTCTGTTCTCTCAGGAGCATATTATCTCCACTTCTTTGTTTCCTTTTACTCCCTTATCTTCCATGGAGTAAAAGGTGATCAATTTTTGCCTTCTTTCAAGACCAAAAAACCCGTTTTTTTGTTTTTGTTTGTTTGTTTGTTTGTTTGTTTGTTTTTAAATGGAACGCCCTGGCTTTATTAAAAAAAAAGAAAAAACCTATTTTCATTCTGAAAACTCTGAATTGCAGGAAAACCTGAGACATTTCAAGCCATTCTAGCTGGTAACTGTGATTTAGTTTAAATAGTAAGAGTGGAAGATATGTGGACCCAGGGGTGATGAAACTGAACTATAGAGACTCAGTCCTGAGGGACTGGTAAAATGTTTGCATGTATGGGGATTATGGGGATGAGGAAGTGGTGAAGACAAGTTATTTGACAGCAAGTTTGCTACCTATACAATATATGAACAAATATTACAGTGTGTGTTTAACCATTTGCCTTTTATGTTTGGTTTCATGTACCTCATAGTTGTTCCCATGCCAGCAGAGCTACATCCTTGTCATTCACCTTCCTTTCTTATTAGGTTTTTAAAAATGCCTAAAGTAAATTCCTTTTCAGTTGTGCAGGGATGATCTAACCTACGAGTTCATTTTGGTGATGCCTCGTTTCACCTTACAATATTTTTGCAATATCACTTCTTCTTAGAAACCAAAGTAATTCTGTGTTACCTAATTCCTAGCGTGAGTGTTCCCAAGCTTGTTTTTGGTTATATCATCAAGTCAGCGCACCTCTTGAAACTTCTTTTGGTGTATTTCTGGTGGTTGTCCTCTTTGCCACATCGCACTGACCAAAAATGAGACCTCGAAGTCAAAACACACAAAGTGTAGCAACAGTGGCCAACGCATGGCCAGTGGGTGTCCTGGGGTGACCTTGCTGCACAGCTCCTCGTTGGGTCTGGAGCCCTGTGGCTCCGTAGCTAGCAATCATATGACTTTGTTGATGAGTGTGGCAGATCTGGCAGCAGGTAAGGGATTTACAATGAGGTATTATGCATGGGACTCGGCATTGAGACAGTCAATAACGGGTGGGAGGCAGCCTCTGTGGTTCTGAGAGGAGCTGGCAGTAGCAGGGCCCAGGATTAATAGGCGTTTTGGGTAATGCATAAGAGAGGGTGATGCACTGGTACGCTGGGGATTTTGGAGGCAGGCTGAAGGTGCGGCTGTCGGATATCGAAGCAGTCTGGGGAAATAGGGGCTTGTTGCTGGATGTGAATGTCTGTGTGTGCCTGGCCTGGCAGGTAGAGTCCCTGCCTATCACCTCTCAGCCCAGGAGACTGGGCTGGGTCCTGCTGTGCATGAAAAAAAGAAAAAGTCTTCATTTAATTGGCAGAAGATGCTGTCACAGAGATCTGAAATTATTATTATATTTATTACATTGTTTATTTCTAGTGCTCTATAAGGAGTCATCAGTCAGTCAGGCTAAGCTTTAAACATGGAAGTGCATAAAAAAAAAGTGATCCCTCAGGTTGTGTCCCAGTAGATTCCAAACCTGTATCAGCAAGATTTTGTACAGAGTCTTGGTTGCAGTATTTAGGGTTTCTACAAAGACAATGAAAATAACACGCTTGTACAGAGCTGGGATTTGTCTGTGAAACATGAGTTCATCTCACAGATTTATTGGTCCATAAAAATTATAGGCATAAAACCAGCCATCTTTTGTGTTTTTATGAAATCTATTAAAGAATATCTAACACTATAAAAATGTGATATAATTCATGACATCCCTTAAGTTATCAAAAAAAGACTGAATCAGGGCAAATCAACTCAAACTTAAACATATTGTCTATGCTGCTGCCAAAAATATAAAATCATGCTTGAGTGCCACAGCCTTATTTCATAGCACATGCCTGAAGATAAATTTTATGGTTCAGATAAGACCTTTTGAAAATAGACATTTATGAATTTTTTATTACAGGGGATTCTCTACTGGGCACCACTGTAATAAAATCATATCTCTGCAAAATAGATCATAGTGTCACTTTGACTGTTACAATGCAAGAGTGTTGTTTCAAAGCCTGGACAAAAACCATACACAAAAATGCTCCAGTTTGGAACAGCAAAGGTTGACGTTACTCTTTGTGCAGAAATTGTACATTCTCTTCAAGTCCAGTTGTGCTAAAATTGAAAGTGAAATTTTGACATTGGAAAGTTTTGGTTTTAGAGAACCTGAGAGCTACAAGCCTCCAGTCCACAGGGTGTTCCCACAGGCAATGATGGACCATTGTTAAACATTTTATTAGAACCTGAATGCGCTAGTGCTGCTAAATGCACGAGGGCAAAGGAGAGAGACTTTGATCATCCACCCGGTTTAGTTGTAGTTTCACTCCATGGCTCTGGTTTGTCCGTCTCCTATCTGCTTTAGCTAGGACAAAGCCCAGGCATAGTTCTGGGGACAGTTCACTCCAGGCTCTTTTCCCAAAAGGTAGTATATATGAGACTATGTATGACTGCTATATGTGATATGGTGGACACCATGTTGTGGAAAGGGTCTAGCTATGTTGATGCAAGCAAGCCAGGCTGTCCCATTTGTTTGCATGGCTGCAAAACATACCCCAGCTGTCCAGCTTACTAATATAGATGTGGCCAGTATTTCATGGCAATCAGCATTATGGTTTGCTGCAGTAAATGTAAAAGGAAAACACTACGAAGCTGTTTAAATATGGTAGGTTCTTTGCTGTAATGTCCTTTTGTAACTCTGTGACCTAATTGGCTGGATTCAGCATGTTTTTAGTGCAGTTCAACATAACCCAGTTTCAATCCCAAGCAAAATTCCAACATTTCAACATTTGTTTTTGTTACACATGAGGAAAAAACGTGAGCATGTAGTTATTCACAGAACAGATGTTCCAACAAAAGTTTAATTAAAAATCTAGAAGTTTTTCTGCTGTTTTTAAAATCTAAATGAAATGTTATCATAGTCCACAATCAAAAGAATCCACTTTGGTTTACTGAAGTGAGCCCAAATGATTCATTTTCAGGTCTTCACCTTCCATCATACACCCAGCATAATGAAGTAATATGACTATGCAGAGTGATCAAAAGAAAACATGTATTCACAATGAAAAATGTAGGGATTGAGAAGCCTCTAATCTAGTAGCTGGGGCAATAATTTGGCTGACGATGGGATTCATCTGATCAGGTGTAGACATCTACTGCTGAGCTGGTTGTCTGCTTTATTATTATAGTCACTGGAAAGAAATAGGCACTGTTTGGAAAGTGAACAAGGTTCAGTTTCTGAATGTAACTTAACCGCACAAACTGAGCTAATGATCTAATTCTAGGTAATTTTAATGAGTAGAAACAGTCCTTTTGGGCTGAAATCCTTTGCCAATATTTACTTCACAGCGAGACAGAAAAGGACGCAGATGCAGGCACAAAACATATTCAACTTGCATTTTGTATTTCATCATACTCGGATACATTTCTGTCAGGTATTTTACTGCCTGTATTGCTCGAGAGACAGACATGCGCTGCAACCTCCCCCACCACTGGAAGCTGAAGCAGCCCAGAAAGGCTGTGAATGCTCTCTGCAGCACCTCTCAGGATAATCAGTATATGTAATGATAGAAAATGACAATGAAGTGAGAAGCAGTAAGAGCTTTTCTGAATGCCAGGAGGTAATCAAGCTTTTGAACTCATGCGTCTGGCATCAGATCACTCTGTGCTGCAGTTATTAGAACAGTCTGGTGGATAACTTAATCAGGCATGTCTTTAAACACCACAAGTGAACAGTCATAGAGTCTGAATAACAAGGATTTTTTTTTTTTTGGTACTTACTGCATGTTTGACTTGTTTACAGGACTAACCAAAAAGAAATGTAAATGTTTCCATTTCAGAAGAGCTCAGAGTTAGGAATGACTTCCTGGGGAAATGTAAGAATTGCTGTAGGCTTGCTCTCAGCTCCTTCTGATTGCTATGGCTCTTCCCAAAATCAGAGGCGAAAACTGTGACTCAACTCAACCCAAATGTTCTGTGCCCCCTTCTGTTGTCACAGAACGGAGGTGGAAGGAAAAGCATCCCATCACCCCTCAGCCTAAAGCTAGATGGTTGCTATGATAAGTGAAAATCTCTTCTCTACTAACCTTTGCTACCTTAATTGTCATCAGCAAAACCTTGACAGGTGAAATTGCCAGGCTTCAGTTGAGCTTCCTGTCTGAAAGAGGCTGTGTATTACAACTCTCCACCCCAAACTACTGTTTGGAGATGTAAGAAGCACTGAAGCAGCCTGTTCCTAAATTCGATCATGTGATGTTAGCAGATCCTGACTACATCGTTTCTACCTGGACAAGGTATTTCTTAAAAATCCACTCTGCTGAAAGTGATTGGAGAATCTTTGCTAACCTAAAAAAGGTCAATTTTGTTCTTCCCCAGAGCTCATACCTCTCGTATAGGAACAGTGGCCTAAATTCTAGGTTCCAGACAGTATCCCATTCTTTGTCTTTTGGATCATATATTTTGGCTGTCTCCTTGGGTGTTGCTATGGTCCATAGCTATGTTGCTACGGCCATAATGGAGATGGAGGGTAGGTGAATCTCCAACCATTTTGGAACTCTCCACAAGGATGGTAGGTTGCATAAAGAGCTCTTACAAGATGGTCAAGTTACACTTAGTTGTGAATGTAAGAGTATTTTTAGCATTTTTAATGGACTATTTTCTGTTCATGTTATGCTATTTACATTTATTTTTCATATGCAGTGAAACAAAGCATCAGAGATGCCTCAGCAGTGTCAGTGAAAAAAAAGACATTTCAAAGAGCAAACCTAAACCTCTAATGGCATATTAAGTTACAGAAACCTCTGGATTTAATAGCTGGCAAAGCACTCCTGTAATCACTGTTCTTTGCTTCTGAATATTATGAGTTTGGTGTTTCCCACAGCAGAAAATCCCTCAAAGGGCTTCCCTTCTGAGGGATTTTCTCAAGCTAACTTATGTTATAGTAACTGGAGTTTTTCAGACTGTGCTGCCTACTCTTATCTGCCTTGTTTTCCTCAGCAGGGGAACTGCTATGTTATAGGCACAGGCTGTCCTTTGTGCCCCCATCGGGAAGCGTGAACCACCACAGACTGCACGCCCACTGGTATCTATATCGGCAGGTACAGATACATAAATATTCACACTGTTGTCTCTCGAATATACACAGCAAAGAGACTGCAAGGCCAGGAACAAGAGCCATGCATATGCCAAGAGCTCTTACACAGTTCCACACGCTTGCAGCTAAAATGACTTCTCACATCTAAAACTGCTTTCCGTTCTCACAGTCTCATTGCTGTCTCGCAGCCCAGGGTGATGGTAGCTCTGGTATCTTCACTCATGCAACATTTCTGCCAGGGACTGACTGGCAGGAAGGCAGGCACGATTCAGTCTCTTGGCCAAGCTCATCCCCTGGGGATGCCTAGTAAATAAGCACAGGCACACACTGTTTTATACTCCCATGCAGAACTGTGGGGAAATTAAATTAAATTGATGAAATTAAACCAAGGTCTCTAGGCTTTGAAGAAAAGGTTTTTCCTCAGTCATAAGCAATGCACTGTACAAATGGGTGTAAACAAAGGCAACATGGGGGAAGAGAAACAAAATACATGTCATGAATATTCCCAAAGGCAAACTACCACCCCTAGAATATACTAGTAGCAGGATAAATCCAAGTTTTTCCCCTGTGTAGTCGCTTACCTCAGACAACCACAACAGGCATCACCTGGTGTGCTCATTGATCTGGAAGACTGTGGCCTCTGCTCCTGAAGCTTATTTTCCAGGTAGTGGCTGAAAATGAATGTCTGGATTTTCTTGGAGAACTGCTTGAAATTCTTTTCCTCTAAGCCAGTTGCCAGTGGATAAGGAAAAACCACCCTCACCTGTAGCTGTTCTGACTGAAATGACACCTGAACAGAGGGCAAGTCACTTAAGCAAATTATAAATATTTTATACGACAAAGAGGATGAAAGAAAATAATGGAACAGGAAGAGCAAATAATAAGTTTGATGTATGAACTAGCTTCCCAATCCAACGTTTTCCACTGCAAATGACAAAAGATAACCATCTTCGTATGAGCTATTAACCAGTAATTTTTCCACAGTAAAGGTTTTGTAATGTTGCTGTGTTGTCTGTGCAATATAGAAGTAATGGGGTGCCTTTGCTGGCTTCCCAGGAATGGGGAATTAATTCAAACTGTGGCTGTCTTAGCTCACGTACAGGAATTTTAGTGGTAGGGGAACCCTCTGTCAGAGTTTTCACTTTTCATCGTGACTAGAAATTACCTGGCTGACTTCATAATCAACCCAGAAAGTATTTAAACTTGGGAGTTCCTCTTTTGCATTTTGGTGGTGGCAGCAGTTTCTCTCTGTACCTTCCCTCATAG
Source organism: Phaethon lepturus (assembly GCF_000687285.1). Classification (NCBI taxonomy): domain Eukaryota; kingdom Metazoa; phylum Chordata; class Aves; order Phaethontiformes; family Phaethontidae; genus Phaethon; species Phaethon lepturus. Next base: position 3,333 of record NW_010532588.1, on the reverse strand, counting down.
GGACATTTTGAAATGTCTTGTGCACCACGAGTTGCTCATATGGTTTGGGAATCCCTGACCAGAGGCCAGTCTGAGCTGCCTCCCCCACTTCTCCCAGCCTCTCACACGTATTCCAAGGCTCTGCTCAGAAAAGATATTTTTGGCTATTTCAGAAAGCTGTGTTGTTTATTCCAGGAACCCATCCGAAGGATTTACACATCAAAGCCCATGCTGCCAAGAACATGGAAATTGTAACTGCAATACTAAGGATGTTTAATAAAACCAAGACATGATCTTAATGAAATAAATGCCTATTGCGTCCACTATAGCAAGCAGGGGATGTTAACGTGTGTGAAGGTATAGCACAAAAATTCTTGCTGCTCAAAACAGTAGTATAATTATTTTCATAGGATAATAACTAGGTGAAGACACATTCAGGTCATGTCAATGAGAACTATTTTTTACAAGCAGAAGTTGCACCTGTGAATGGGAAGACAGTGTTCCTGTGACTCGTCCATAAACTGTGAACAAGTTCCCACAGCAGCTGAAGCGCGGGGACCTGTGCCGTCCTCTCTGTTGGTATCATCTGTTGCTCATCTGAGCTGAGATCACAGAATCACAGAATCACTAGGTTGGAAAGGACCTTCAAGATCATCAAGTCCAACCATTAATCCAGTGCCACCATGTCCCCTAAACCATGTCCTGAAGTGCCACATCCACACGTTTCTTGAACACTTCCAGAGATGGCGACTCCATGACCTCCCTGGACAGCCTGTTCCAATGCCTGACCACTCTCTCGGTGAAGAAATTTTTCCTAATATCCAATCTAAACCTCCCCTGGTGCAACTTGAGGACATTTCCTCTTGTCCTATCACTAGTTACTTGGGAGAAGGTGTGCCTGAACTTGCTGCCTTCACCTTTCAGTCTGCATTGCCAATATTCCCACTGTTTCTGCAGACCCCCTCTGACTGGTTGATATTGCATTTTTAAGTATATGTCCGATCTTGATGAATGGTCAATGTCTTGACAACTGACAGTCCCATGTGCAGTCATACAGCAATGCAGAAGGAAAGTGTCCTCCTCCTGATTAGCAGTGCCATTGATGAAAATGGAAATGTCACCGAAACATGTGTGTAGGGAGGACATGGCACTGAGCCTGTTGCTCTTCTGAAGGTCATGGTCATCACCATAAGAATCCACACCATTGCCAAGTGTATTACTGTCCTCCAGTGGGGTGGGAGAGATTTTTGGTAGAAACCCAAAGGATTTCTTGAGAATGGTTAATGAAAAAGTGAAATCAAAAGCAAGGGTGGTATGTGCTGCCTTTTCTGTGTAAGTACAATTCTGAGGAACTGGGAAAAAAAGCAAAAATAGGAAGTTACATTGCAACATGGGGCTACTTCATCCAGGAAGAATGAGAGCTTCCATTTTTTTTTGAGAAGATAGTTCAATAAACACTATTTTGCTGTCAAGTTAGGGGGGAGAATGTGTGCTTAAAGTCAGGACAATTACATGCACTTGGGACACAAGGAGGTTTTATTTGCACATGAACTTTGTTTTTTGATAGAACTTGTCAAGAAAAGACCCCATGAAATGACTGAAAGCTGTATTCCTTCTTTTTTATTCTGGCAACATCATGTATACTTTTCAGCTAAGGTCACCTACAGAAGGAAAGGAGTCCGGATGTTACAAGCTCCAAAGCTAATCTTCACTAAGTGAGGATGGGTTGGTGTATACAGTTTTTCAGCTACTGGTGGTGAAGCTGATGGCTTAAGATGGCTTGGACCAGTCATCACAGCTGGAGTGAGGTCCTTCATCCTGCATTTTTCTCCCCTTGCTCTCAATTGCATGGTTTCTGTATTCATCTTGCACCAATTTGCATTTGTCAGACCCTGAGCTGATTTAACTCCCTTGCTTGGCAGAAAACTGACTGAGGAAAAAATTGGTCTTCTGCTTGATTCGAGATAGGTTAGGGCTTCATGGAGAGAGAGGTAGAGGTAGCAGGAAGAACACCTCTTTTAGAGACAATATCACTTTAGCCATTCTATTTAAATTTAACCCTGGCTTCAGAGGGGATTTGATTCCTGCACTGAGAAAAAGATCTAGTTCCAGCACTACTGAACTAAATGTTTTATGTGAACTAAATGCTCTTAGTGTTTCACAAAGAGAATGAATATCTGCCTCCTCTGAAATGGCAAGAACTGGCTTCAATGGAACCATGGTACTACCTTTAACGGTGGAAATAAAATTGTTGATATTGCAGATGAGAATTAATATCCTAAGCTGGTAACAGTTCTATTGTCCTCTGCAAGACATGTTTTAAAGGTTGATATCTAGCCAAAGTTGCTATGAAATTAAAGCTGTGCAAGAGTAGTACAATGGAAAGCATCAAACTATATGATGTGGAAGGGTGTGAATCGCTGCAGAAGTATTGTGCTAGAGTTTTCTGTTGGATAGGGAGGTGGACTGGAATGCGGGGAATCTGAATTCTGGCCTGTGCTTTGCCCGTGACTTAGTTTATGACCTAAAATGAGGCACTCAACCTTTCTGTGTGTTACCTCGTGTACAAATGACACCAAACTGACAGTCACTTTTGCTTTGACATCAAGGAAAAAAAAACCCCACCCTTAAGTAAATAATAAGTAGTGAAGTTTCACAACACAGGACATGCCTGGAGATTGTGTCTTAGGTGGAAATGTACCCCTTCACAAATTAGCTGCTTTACCAAACCCACCCCCACTTTTTTCAAACCACAGAAATTCTGTTTACTGAAACGTAGAAACTCTTGCAGTTTTGTCCTGGAGACAATCCTCTACTGTTGCAACTCATTACCACATTTTGATTTGCCCAGTATCATTTGGCAACAATCTGAAACGGCATTTCTGGGATTTCATCTGCTCTTGCCCAGGACAGTAAACAGAAAGTCTCGGTACCCCGGCGACGCTTGCGGCCTTTTCCTCCTCCCCTCTCCGGCTGCTGCTCGGTATTTGAAGGAACACGAGTCCCTCACCGCAGCCTACACGCCCTCCACTCCCCAGTGACATCGACCACATCGCTCTCCACAACCACCTGAAAGAGAGTTGTGGTGAGGTGGGTGTCGGTCTCTTCTCCCAAGTAACTAGTGATAGGACAAGAGAAAATGGCCTCAAGTTGCACCAGGGGAGGTTTAGATTGGATATTAGGAAAAATTGGTTTAGTGGGCATGGTGGTGTTAGGCTGATGGTTGAACTTGATGATCTTAAAGGTCGTTTCGAACCTTACCGGTTCTGTGGTTCTGTGACCCCGTCACGCAGTGCACGCGGGCAGGAAACGGCCCTTCGCTGCGAGCTGCCGACGCGGCCGGCAGAGCGGCTG
>NW_010532587.1:5219-8411 GCF_000687285.1 Phaethon lepturus | reverse complement strand
GTTTCTCCTTGGTTTGAATGACTCCTGCAGAGTACCTTTAATCCCCTATTTATGAGCAAAATCCTTTAATCCTGTTTATTCCAACACCCTCTGTTTCTCCCATCCACCACAAGTCAGAGCACTAACTCCTCCTTGCCCCTGGAGCACCTCACGTCAACAGTCACTGCAGTACCTGGGGAGGATACGCTCTTGCGTTTGGGCTAAATCTGGGATACAAACTATTAACTTTTAGAAGGGACCCTCGAGAGCAGTCAGGGCTGTCAACAAGGGGACGTTTTCACTTCCCCCACAGGTAAGGAAACCCTAGACGCTGCTGCTAGTGTGTTTTTTGCCTTAGTCATCCAAGCTGTCTCAGTTCAAAACCAACCCACCGACTAGGCAAGTCGGTGGCAATAACATCTGCTGGCTTCAGGAGACAGCAAGAGGGCTGGCAACAGCCACAAATGGCACAAATAAGGGCTGGCAGAATCCAAAGGGTGACTCTCCAGAAGAAACCGGCTTCTTACCCAGGGCTTTGGGAGCTGAAGGGCTGTTCTCACACTGCAGCACAGCCAGGAGACACCCCCGGAGGCAGCACCAGCTGCCGCGGCGAGTCAGGAGCAGCACTAACTCAGGGAGCCAGGGAGGGAAGCCGGGAGGGAGGAAGGCACATCAGAGTCTGCTGCCTCGAGGGTCAGACACAGCGAGAACCACCAGCCACGGACACGGACGGCTTCTGCAAGCCCCAGGGACAAGCTCAGCCAGAAGCAGCTCCAGTCTGTAGGGTTTCTTCCCATGCACGGGCTGGGAACTATCAAAGAGGACTTTCCCTCAACTCCAATTTTTGATAATTTGCAGATTAAACCGAATGCTGGAGTCTTTGGGAAAACCTTTGTCTGGAAAATGAAGCTGAAGTCTTGGGGAAACGAGACCTCACACTTTGGCTGCCAGCAGGTTGCTCCAGCTCCCGCTGGCTTGGGACCCCCATTACCCTCAGACTCTAGACAGAGGTTAAAATGAGGGTGTTTCCTCTTGTGAGTCTTCACCCCTAAGCACTGCCCAGCTGAGCCACACAACTGGGTCATCGGGGACAGTTTCTTCATTTTACGGAAGGAGGAGGAGGGTGCAGGGAGCTCACAGCTCGTGGGCTGAACAGGGCAGGAGAAAGCTCTTTTCTCTTTAAGGTTTCCCCTAACAACATTTTCATTTTCACTGCATTTTTTTCTATAATGAATATATCTTTTCTTCTGAAAAGCAAGTTTTCCCCAACTGATTTATTTAGTTGTCTAAATTTTTCACCTCTCTGTTTCTGGTCACAATCTAACATATTCTGTAGTCTTATGTTTTTCATTGGAAAAATCTGGCTCTTTTTATCAGTAGCCACTAGAAGGGGAAATGCCATTTTCAGTAATCCCCCACCTCTTGTGAGGGAAAACAGCATCTGGAAAAAAGGAATACATTGGTTTCCAGAAACCTTCATGTCTGCATCCTCTCATGCTTACAAGATGGGGGGGACCATTCTGAAAAGTTAAAAAAAAAAGTGCTGCTTCTTGCATCAGATGGTATTGAGAATCAGGTAAAACTCCGATGCCCACATCCCCTTCTCTCCTCCCAGAGCCACCAAACCATCCTGCCTCGCCCAGGCAGACTCCCCACCACAGCACTGCAGCAAAGTCAGCAGACAGGGCGATGGGGGTGTTTGCAACAGCGAGAAAGTGATGTGAGCGTGTCACGGGGATGTTCTATTAAACCACAGATTGCCCTTTTCTCAATCTGCATGCTATGGGGTTGGGTTTTTTTCACACCATAGGGAAGATCACACAGATCTTAAGCATTAAAACCCTTAAACACGAGAAAGAGATTGCAATTGCAAGGATTATTTAGCTTTGAGAGGGGAAGTATCAGGATTTAGTTGGGCTTTTTAAGATTATGAAAAGAGCAGGGGAGTTAAGAGAAAGTAAAAAATTGAGAGCACTGAAACAGGTCAGACATCTATAATCTACCACTACAGGAGGGCAAAGAGCATTTCATGGCAAATTCTAAAAATGGATTCGGTCATGAGTAACTTCTCCTCATAAACTCCAAAGACAGAGGTGAGCAAGCCACACTGCTCTCCAGCACTGGCTGTCTTGGCTTCAGCAAGGAGTCTTCCTCCTCCCCAAGCAGCTTTGCCAGGCAACCAAGCGTTTCCCTGGACTTTCACCTCCATCCCAAGCACTAAGCCCAAGGCAGGTGACTGGGCTTAATGGAGCAGCACTTCCACCTGGAAAGGCAAAGCCTGCCTTGCTGAGACAGGGCAGAGAAAATGGTACCATAGTGCAGGTCTTTGTGTGTTGGGTGACTGGAACACTTGGCTCATGGCAAGCACCAGTGGCACTATTTATTTACCCTGGCAAAGCAACTCCCAGGGGCTCCCAGGACAGTCTGGATCCACCTCTGGGAGGGTGTTTTGTTGCACCACATGGAAGTGGACTTCCAGCTTGCTCTGCTCCAGCAACAGGAGCACACATGTCCTATATGAGGGATATTGGTTAAAAATTAGGGACACAGCCCAAACATCCCCTTGGCTGTCATTCCCCACCGAGCAGGTTAGGAGGGTCACGTGCAAAAACAGCAGCAGGAAAGTAGAAGATTTCTTCCTTTAAGAGAGGAAGGGATGCCCACCACACTCTGACTCCCCTGGGTCCCGGCCTACAGCTTAAGTGGCTCAGAGGGAAGGTCAAGGTTTCCCGGCACTCCTTGTGTCCAGGTGAGCTCAGGGGTCGGGGAACTGTAGGTAGGCTGTTATTTGTCCCTCAAAATTTGCAAGGTTGAGGAACAGAGCAGCCATTTCAATCCCATACATCTTGAAGCTCTGGACCCAGGCTACTGCCAAACAGAGCAGCTCCCAAGATCTTATTTCCTTTTAAAAATAAATAAAACACAGACTGCATATTACCTTCCAGCCCACAGGAAGGTCCGCAGCTCCAGGCCAAGAAAAGCAGCATACTGAGGAGTTCCTGGCCAGCTATTTCTGCTCTCCTCGTGTGCATACCTGCATTTTGCACCAGCTGTGCTAGAGGAAAACCCTGTTATGCAGGTGAAGAGTTAAAGATTGTGCGCGAGTCTGCCGGATGACGCAGAATGGCATTATGCGAAAGGCAGTGAGGGGAGGACAGTGAGAAAGGTGCTCTGCTACCTTATCACAAATAAGTGCATAAGAGAGTGACCAAC
>NW_010532587.1:0-5201 GCF_000687285.1 Phaethon lepturus | reverse complement strand
GAGAGGCCACATGAAGATACAGCTCCTCTTATGCACGTGTCACAATTGTGGTATCATCCAGAGCACAAGCCGTACCTGAGCCGGTGGGGCCATTACCCTCCGGTGCTGTGCAAATGCGGAGTAAGAGAGACGCTGCCCCTGAGAGCCCATCGGTTGGGCTGGGACTATTGATGGCAAAGCCCCTTGGGTCATATCTGGCTGGCACAGTAATGTTGTCTCTGCACAAAAGGATGCACAAACCTCCAAGCTAGCACCATCCCAAGTCTACACACCCCACAGCTCTTCCAGCCCGGGAGATCAGATCAAGTTTACTATTTACAAGAGTTTAGTCTAAACAGTCAAAACAGAAGAAAGGGAAACTGAGCCACAGAGCGGGTCAGGAAGGGAAATCAGGTACCATGAGTCCCAGCCCAGATTCTCCACACCATCTCTCCACCTTGAGCAAATCCTGGGAGACTAAGAGTGGTTGCACTCATTCTGTTTCCTCTTGAACTTAATTCCTTTGAAGATGGACCGTGACATGAAACCCAGCAGCCATTCCTGATGGTGGAAGAAGTTAGCCGAATTAAGTCTGCTGGCATCTTTGCTTCATGTTCCAGGTAGCTAAATAACCACGCAGTCAGCTCAGACAGTACTTCAACAAGCAGGACCAAAGTCTGCATAATTACACACTAGAAAAGCAACCTGCTTGCACACACCCAGTGCTCGTGGCAGGCAAACTGTGCTAAGATGATGAATAAAAAGTACTATTTTTACATCAGGCTTCATATTTTTATTCTCCTTGGCATTTCCAAGATCATTTCTACACCATTGCTCTCCAAAACTGACCAGCCAGCAAGGAAAGGCAACGAGCGCACACCTTCTCTTCCATTGCTGTGGATCTTTATTCAATTGAGGACTTGGTCACCAGAGAGGGGAATTTGGTGAGCCTTAGCCTGTCTTTCAGTACATATCTGTCTGTGGTACAAAAACGATTAGACATCTAATACTCATTAAGATTCAGGTCTGTCCTCTGCTTAGGCTCATCTGAAAATCTGCCTGGATGCTTTTCAACACCTAGATGTCAAAACACCTTTTCAAATCTGACTTTAGGCAAACTGGAGTAATGTATAAGCTCAGCTCTGGGTGAGCATCACTCTTGAAATCCAAGAGTGAGAAGCATTGTAAGAATTGATAGAGCACCAGGACTCTTCTGGTCCAGATCAGGAGCTAGACGGGTTGGCAAAGGAAAGCCAGAGAAGTTTGGGAATTTCATCAGTCACTTGCCCAAAGGTTAATGCAAACTGAAGACAGCCTGCTCCCAGGTTCCTTTCCACATAAACCCAACAGGGTCTGTACTTGGCCCCCACAGACATCTGCTGTATGTTATGCAAAGCTCCCAGTGCATCAGGTGCACGTCAAATCACACTGCAAAAGGAATCACACTTTGCTTGGATTATTTTCAGCATTATTACTGAACACAGATTAATCAAGGAGCAAGGGCTTGTCATCTTCGATGGGCAAGAGAAGCTATTGAGGCAAAAGAGAGATAATACAGGGAAATGAACATACAAGGAACTGGGTCCATGTTTACAGTAGCAAAGTTTTGGGTTAAAATGCCCAAAGACAAGGTCTAGGAGGGCCCATATTCCCAAGGTCCTCTAAGGTTTTGAAGAACTTGGGGACTGAAGAACAACATTACACAGTGAGAGTAACACACTGCAAAGCCCTCTTCTTCCTCAGTTGTGGGACAGCTGTTGCCATGACAGTTTGTATTCTAAACCTAAGGAAGATGGTAGTTTGATTTCTGGATACCTGCAGCTTGAGTGGGTGTTTCTGTACCTAACATTTGTGAAAATTTGGCACTTGCCTATGCAACATCATTAATTAGGCACTTGCATATGCAGTGTGTCTGAGAGAGGACATGTGGGGGGAACAGATAACCTCCACAGTTTTCACATGTACTTAGAAAAGAGCCTTTGCTCGGGAACAGCTGGAAACAGCTGTCTGAGCAAGCTTGTCTCCCAGAAAGCATCACTACGGAGCAAAGCAGCGAGATGAAGTAGTGACAGTATCTAAAGTGCTGCAGCTGTAGTATGGGGGAGTTCACCTTCATCCTTTGACACAGACTTAGGAAATCTTGATGGAGGTAGAACCAGGTTAGTGGCACTCACCTTACCCATCACATCCTCTTGCACTGTTGCAGGTACATGTTCCTCGAAGTATCTTTGAACCCTTTCACCAGCATTTCCAAAGTCTTCCCAGTTTCAAGATGGTTTTACTCCTTTTAACCTAGGAAAAGTAATAGGTTTTAGTGACGTGTGGTCAGGTGATAGAAAACAAGGATTAGTTTCCTGTATGGGGTCTTCAGTTCATACGGCACAAAATATAAGAGATAAAGCATATAAAAAAGGGGGACAGAGGCTGTCTTAAAAATTGGGCATTTAACTCATTTTGACTTAATTAGATTGCAGATATATATTCAGCCACACATCAGATATGCAGGCAGAAGCAAAGTCAGTTCAGTGGTAACTTCTCCATCCCAAAACCCAGCAGATGCAGGGGTTATTTTGGCCAGCATGCAGTGGTGCCATGGGTTATCCCCGCCCAGCAACTAAGCCCCACGCAGCCGCTGGCTCACTCCCCCCAGGGCAGTGAGAAAACTCGTGGTTTGAAATAAAGAAAGTTTAATAGGGAAAGCAAAAGCCGCGCACACAAGCAAAGCAAAACAAGGAATCCATTCTCCCCTTCCCATGGGCAGGCAGGGGTTCAGCCATCCCCAGGGAAGCAGGGCTCCATCCCGCGTAACGGTGACTCGGGAAGACAAACGCCATCACTCCGAGCATCCCCATTTCCTCCTTCTTCCCCTGGCTTGATACGCTGAGCGTGACATCATATGGTGTGGGATATCCCTCTGGTCAGTGGGGGTCAGCTGTCCCGGCTGTGTCCCCTCCCAACTTCTCGTGCACCCTGGCCCCCTCGCTGGTGGGGTGGGGTGAGGAGCAGAAACGGCCTTGACTCTGTGTGAGCACTGCTCAGCAGTAACCAAAACATCCCTCTGTTATTAACACTGTTTTCAGCACAAATCCAAACCAGAGCCCCAGACCAGCTAGTATGAAGAAAATTAACTCTATCCAAAACCTCTATTTATATATCAAATTAACTCTATGCCAAAACCAGCACAAGTAGCAAAGTGCTGATCCAGAGCCAGGAGACACCCAGGGGTCCACCAAGGCTTTGCTACGAGCACCCTTAACAATGCTGGGCACATGGACACACCTCAGATCTTCAAATCACTGTATTTTCCCCCATCTTGAAACTGGCACCAAGATGTCCTTTGCTTACCTTTTCCCTGTTTCAGCTATCATCTCAGCGATCCCTGGGATGCTCTTTCCTCTGCAGAGTGCTCAGTTCAGCAAAGCTTCAAACCCACTTGGGATGTCCAATCCACCTAAAATATAAATTTAAGAGACAGACTGAAGGTCTGACGAAGTGCTCAGTGAGCTACAATTAATGGGTGGATGTGCTGTTACTCTGTCTAGGACCAGATCAAGAACCATGCAGCAAGCAAGAATAATAGGGATTAAAAAAAGCAATGCACACTGCACAGCCTTCTAAGATCTGAAAGGTTAATGCACACAGAAAGGGGGAAACACAATAAAAAGCTCTGGAGCTACAGATTAACTTTCCCTTCTCAGAATCCGTTATTGTTATTAAGGAAGATATTGAAAGGCAGAAACAGGAGCTAGATGCCCTACTTCCACCGCCTTACACTGGGAGTTGGGGTTTTGTTTTCTTTTATGCCTTTCAATGTCTTCCCCATTTTTTTTTCCAACCTGCAGTGAAATGCAAATGACAACGACTTGGATAAGCAGCCTAAAAGCTGAATAATATTGACAGGCAGGGAATCCCCCAGGCTTAAGGCAGGTTGGTGTATTGTAAAGCAACTCCCCCTTATAAAAAAAAAAAATTACTCTTTTGTATCTGTTAGCCAGGCTGAGCGAGGCAGAGGGCAGCCAAAGTGGGTGCCGGGAGATGCTCCGTTTCCAGTGGTACACCTATGAGGCTACCAATCGGTTTAGCTTGGGTGCTCATTGTTTATTCAGCTAATGGTGAAAGTTATGTCCACATTCTAGTGTAAATTAAGTATTCAGCTATTTTACAAGGCACAGCAAGTCAGTCAGCCTTAGCCTCAGTAATTAGGGCTTACTGTTTAATTAATCTCTTGTGGTCACACACATGATACAGCAATCTCTATCACGCTCTCTCTGTTGGCCTACATGGTAAAGTGAGGAGAGGCTAAGGAAAAGGAGGAGTTAATCCTTTAAGCATATCACTCATCCCCGTTGCACAAACATTAAATTAAGTGAGGGGCTGCTCGCTTTCACCGGTGGGAGAAGATTTGGCTTATGAGCCAGCAAAAGGACTCAGAACATTAGCTCATTGCTCGGGAGACCCGTCACACCTACAGACAGGGGACAAAGCAAAACCCACGGGGACTCGCTCCTTGGAAGCGGGAAGGAGAGAGCTGCTGCACCTTTGGCTCGAGAACTGCTGAGCCAACTGGGCTACTCTTCCTCCTCGCCACAAGCCTCCGAGCCCCCGCCTCCCATGGCTGCAGTCCCAGGGTGGATGGCCACGGACCACGGCAGTGGGGGGACACCGGGAAAGGCCCATCCCTGGCGGTGCCATGTCCTTGCCGGGAGCAGCCACCACCCAAGGCACACGCAGGGGACACGTTTCCACTCGCTGCAGATGGGGGAGCACGAAGGAGTCGGAGCCCCCATGAAGATGGCAGCGGGGGGACAGCGTGCAGCCAAACTGCAACGTGGTGAAGCCTGAAAATCAACCCCCAGGGGAAAAACAGTCACTGGACCGGGATTACTGCACTGAAGAGGTAAACAAGCAACGTGAAGATTTTCTTCGGGTAATAGAGCCAGCACAGAGGGGTTAAGAGGGTGCAAAGTAGCGTCAATCCCAAATACAAAAGCAGGTGATCACCAGCAGTTGAAGGTGCTTCTCCCTTTGGCAAGAAGTACCAGCTGCTCGGAGCTAATTCAGGATGCTGGGGGGGAATGGGGGGGCTAGAAACCCTATGGAGCAAGGGCCCGCGCGGAGGGACGGAGGCACACGCTGCACCTGAGCTGGTGGCCGAGGGACACAAACCCCAGCAAGGGTCTGGCCTCCGCAGGTCGCCCAGGGCTGCTGGGAAGAAGGTGGGA
>NW_010532586.1:0-22788 GCF_000687285.1 Phaethon lepturus | reverse complement strand
ACCTAGTGTTTCTGTGATTCTGTGATATTGTCTCCTAACATAGGTTTTTAGGGCAAGTAGGGTAAATTGCTCTTTAGTGACACTTTTCTGTTTCCATTAATTACAAAGGAATGCTAGAAAAGTACTCTAAATTAGATGAAGATCATAAATGTCTAAAGGGTAATGAATCCCAGCTTTGGTACAAGCTAGTTACTGATAGTTACTCCATTTCACCTGAACATCTTCAGTGGGGTTTAGAAAAGGTCATGAGAAAGATGTCAGAGGTATTACAGTTTACCCATCATTCTGCAAAGAACCACTTGAGACACTAATATCTCCGTCTCACAAGAGGAATCATGAAGCTACTTCCTTCCTCCTGTACTCCAAAAGTTATTACGTTAGTCTGAAGGAGAGTCACAATGGGTGGTACAATTATGGTAGTTTCCTAAATCAATAACCCACTACAGTGAGGATGGCCCTTCAAATCCAAGCATAATTCATAATATTAATACAGATTATAATTGTAAGATTAAAAGGTTTTTACAGTTTTAAAAAATATTTTAAAAATTGCAAAGATATTAACAATAATTCCTTTTGTGATAATGCAGTTTCTATTCTATTAAACTTTGGTCAAACCTCAGAGCTCAAAGCTTTTTGAAGCAGTGCTTAAAGACACTTTTAAAGCCACTGCTTTCTCTAAAGCTTATCAGTGTAGTATGTGTTCTTACACACAACAGATTTCTGACATTTATTTATTCTTTCCCTCATTTATTCTTTGGTCAACATTCTACCTTTGCCAAAGTAATTTTCATCTCATCCGTCTGTTTTTGTCACCACTTTAACAGAGATTTTTATATGTCTTTTTTAAATCTTATTCTTCTTTTTATCTGTTATATATAAAATATAGAACCACATTTAGAAGAAATTCAAATTTTCAAGTGTCTGATAAGTTGTGAAGCAGTTAGGCATCTGAATGACGTAAGCAGGAAAAAGGTTAGCTTTGCTACAGGCTTTATAAATTATGTATAAGAACTTTATAAATCCTACAGGACCTGTTATAATCCTTCAAGATATTTTAAGAGTTTACTGAGATAAAAATAAAATATAGAGGTGGGATTTCCTTTCCTCCCAGCATTCATAACAATTATATTTAGTAATAACTATTTGTGAGATGGATTTGGAAAAAAAAAAAAAAGAGAACCACAACTAAACCAAATGCATTCTTACTTTAGTAATCAATATTTATTGTAAAGGACAGACACAACTGACATTTTGAGAGCCCTGTTCTTGTGTAGTTAACAGGCATAATTCCCTGCCATCCAAGAGCCACAAAAGAAATACAAATTACATAAAATTCTGCTTTTCTATTGAAATGTTTAATTCTTAATCTTTGGTTAGAGGTATTCCAAAGCCTTCATGTTCACAAGTTACTTCTGTCTTTTCACTGCCAACAGTTTTTGAAAGGACTACAGTTTATCCCATCTATACCTCTATGTACAAATATAGTTGGTAATGTTAGGCCTTCCTCTTCTTTTATGGGTACCAGTTCTTGTTGTCTTTTCATAATTTATACAAAACTTCAGTTTCCAAGCATAAATATTTTTGAAAGTAAGTAAGGTGTATAAATGGAGCTGTCTGACACCACATTGAGATACACTAAGGTATCATAGACTGTATTGGGTTGGCAGATATGACACAATTTAATAGATTTTGGAGAAACAATTGTGCTCAAGAAGAATATCCTATGCTGCCTCAGATGATATTGATGTTTAGGCAACTGAATCCTCTGCATTTTTTCAATAAATTGAAAACTATTAAAATCAATTTTTCCATGGCATAATTTATGTTCTAAGATTTGGTCTTATTTCTCATTATGCTACTCTGACTTTGAATGGCAATAAATTAAACTAATCTCCCCAAGTGAAGTTTGTTTTGCCCATTGTTATGGTGAGTGATGACTCCCTGTCCTTATCTCAACTCAAGAGCCTTTCAAATTTTCTTTCCCCTGTCCATCTGAGGAGGAAAGTGATAGAGCGGCTTTGGTGGGCACCTGGCAGCTAGCCACGGTCAACCCACCACAATGGGGACTGGAGGTGCAAAGTCCCTTCCACTGTAAAAGAAGATCACGTCCGAGACCACCTGGAGAACCTGAACATACACAAGTCTATGGGACCTGATGAGATGCAACCCAGAGTCCTGAGGGAATTGGCTAACATAATTGCCAAGCCACTCTCCATGATATTTTGATGTTTGAAAAGTCACAGCAGTAAGGTGAACTCCCTGGAGACTGGAAAAAGGGAAACATTGCACCCAATTTTAAAAAGGGTACAAAGGAGGATCCTGAGAAGTACCAACAAGTCAGCCTCCCCTCTGCACCTGGGAAGATCATGGAGCACATCCTCCTAGCGGCTGTCCTAAGGCATATGGAAGCCAGGGAGGTGATTCGAGGCAGCCAGCATGGCTTCACCAAGGACAAGTCCTGCCTGACCAATCTAGTGGCCTTCTAGGATGGAGTGACCACATCAGTGGAGAAGGGAAGATGTTGTGTGTCTGGACTTCTGTAAGACCTTTGACACAGACCCCCACAAAATCCTTCTCCCTAAATTGGAGAGATACGGATTTGGTAGGTGGACTGTTGGGTGGACAAGGAAGTGGTTGTATGGTCTCATCCAGGGCGTAGTGGTCAATGGCTCAATATCCAGATGGAGATCAGTGATGTCAGGGGTCCACACTGGGACCAGCGCTGTTTAATATCTTCATCAGTGGCATAGGCAGTGGGATCAAGTGCACCCTCAGCAAGTTTGCAGATGACACCAAGCTGAGTAGGGATGTTGACACACCGGAGGGATGGGATGCCATCCAGAGGGACCTGGACAAGCTCAAGGAATGGGCCTGTGTGAACTTCATAAGGTTCAACAAGGCCAAGGGCAGGGTCCTGCACCTGGGCTAGGGCAACCCCTGGTATAAGTATAAACTGGGGGATGAAGGGATTGAGAACAGCCCTGCCGAGAAGGACTTGGGGGTACTGGTGAATGAAAAGCCAGAATGGGCTGGTAACGTGCGCTTGCAGCCCTGAAGACCAACCATATCCTGGGCTGCATCCAAAGAAGTGTGGCCAGCAGGTTGAGGGAGGTGATTCTGCCCCTCTACTCCACTCTGGTGAGACCCCACCTGGAGTCCTGCATCCAGCTCTGGAACCCTCAGCACAGGAAAGACATGGACCTGTTGGAGAGGGTCCAGAGGAGGGCCACAAAAATAATCAGAGGGGTAGAATACCTCTCCTGTGAATAAAGGCTGAGAGAGTTGTGGTTGTTGATTCTGGAGAAGAGAAGGCTCTGGAGAGACCTTCTTGATGTCTTCCATGATTATGGAAGAATCAGTCGTAGTTGCAGGGTCTCAGAGAAGATCCTTTTAATCTCTTTCTGGTGATCTCTCATATTGTACAGGCTGCTGAAGTCCTTCTGCAGCTCCTTCACTTGGTGACACAGATGGTCCACCACCACTTGCCTCCTGAAGGCAAGAAGCTTACCTCCTGCTGTTCTGTACAGAACTTGTGGTACATTACCATCATTGCTGATCTGTTTTATGCTGACATCAGCAGAGTTGCTGGCTGCCTTTTGTGCATCCTCCTGCACAATCTGCTGTGAAAACTGCTACATCTGTGAGGTGCGTTGTTAACTGCACTCTGTTAAGGACTTGTGGAGGCAATGGTTTCAATTTTCAAAATGAAGAGAAACAGTCTGGTACTAATACGGCATGTCATTCTTAGACTTTTTTCTAAGATGACTGAGTGCTCACTCTCTGCTTATGAGTTTGGAGAATGTTTTCTGGATCATAGATTTGGAAGGGAGGTAGATCTTTTACCTGTATTTGCTCTGAACTTATTCTGGTAGTGAAGTCTCAAATCTCCAGCATGTGCCTGTGTTGCCACAAAAAGAGATTGATCCTTCCTTCCTTTGTATTTCCACCTGTTTGTTCTCAGTGCCAGCACTGACATACATAGGATTGCAAAATGAATCAGGTAATAGAATTCAAATGAATAATAATAAATAAACAAAAAGTAATTTTCTGGAGGATTAGTTTGCAGTTGGATCTATTCTCTGATTAGTGCTGGAACAAGTGAAATGAAGTGAAGTGGTAGCAACTTGAAATACAGGAAAACTAAAGGTGGACCATGTGGGCCTGAGCATTCTATCGGTGACCTCAGTTTATGTCATAGACTGAAATGTTAAATACCAACCAGATATATCTAGACCTAAGCAAATGGTACACAATAAATAAAGGCCAGGTGAGAGTTGAGTAAATGCTGATGTTGGAATACAAAGAGACATGAGAAAATGCAAAGGTGTTTGGAAGACCACTTGAGTTTAGTTGCATATGTTGCCTTTCTAAAAAGGGGCTAGGCCCAAGTCCATGCAAAAGCAACCACCAAAATTTCTTACACTCCAAACTATTAAAATCAAAATATGTTCCAAACACAGGTTTTTTTGTGTAGGAGCCATGTTAAATGGTGCCAGAATGCCCAGGGTAACATGACAAATATCCACACTTGTGAAAATTATTTTGCATTTCTTTTTAATTCCCACCTAGCCACGTAACTACTCAATTTGTTCATTATGGATAAAGGTTTTCTTTTAAGTATAAACCTTGTCTTCCCCTCTGATATGACATTATTGAAATAAAATCAACCATAGGTGAAGAATCCATTTGCATTCACAGTTTCAAAAAATAAATATTAGCTTATTTGCTCTCTTTGAACTGAAGTGTAGGGTCCACATGATTTCAGTTAGAATAAAAGTAATCCAGTGATGAATGGTTCTGTAATTCTCACTTTTAGAAGAGAAGTAACATTGTTAAAGGGCCTAACATAATTTTGATAACTCCTTAGTAACATAATTATAATAACTCTTTAATCATAAAGGAGCATATATTATACCTGAAAGCCATTGATCTGCATTACTCAATAGAATACATGCTGATTATTTCTGTTATCATTCCATATTAACAGCTGTTGTGAGCATGCAGTGAAATGTTCAAGACTATCAAAGTCCTTGCACTGCATTTTCCTTCTGCTTATCACTGTCTTCCAAAAGACAGCTATTTTTCATTCTGCTAGAGTATCTGAGAATCCCATTCTCCTTTATGCTTGTTAGGGGCTGGAGATTGTGCTTAAGAGGAGGATTGTAAGAGGTGAGGACTGCACTCATGGGACGTTACTGTCAAGGTAAATAAACTAAGGGTGGGTGTTGAATGGTACTGGAAGGACAGAAAGATCAAGGATAAGGCACAAAATGCTAAGCTGTAGGTAACAGGAAAACACCTTACCTTGGAAAAACCCTTGTGTTTTGTTTTGTTTTTTTTTTAACCCTGTTTTCTCTGTACTTCACATTAAATCTCTAAGATTTCAGCTGTCCATGGAGACAAATGATCGTTCATCAGGCAAAAAAGGCACTGCATGAACTCACAAGAAACACTTTTTTTTTTCTTCTGTTGATCTCTGCGATCTAAACCAAAAGTCACTTCTAATGTGTCTGTTTGTGGTCAGTGTAGAGAAAAATGTAATGCATTTAAAAGAAATATGTGTGCCAGTATTGATTTATATTTGACTACACTTCATGTCTAGTTCTTCTTAACACAATTTATAAGCACATTTAAATGAGGTACTTCTCCTGAGTTTGCATTAACATTCAGTGAAAATGGTTGTGACATGCAACATTTCACATTTTCTGCATTGCAGTTAGGTTATGCAAGCGATGAGCAAATGCTGATAATTCACGTGATGATTCCCCAGACTGTTTTAGGAGCTTTTGAGAAATAGTCCCCTACAAAGCTAAACCATAAGTAAGATAATTTGGTTTTGAATATTTCCCCCACCAGGCCCAAATCACACAAACATTTAAAAAGTGTTATTCTAGAACTGTGTATTATTGATATATTAAGACTAAAATTATGGCTGAAAGATATACTATTACGGAAAAGCTCTAGCTTTGTAATTAAGGACCACTTACTTTTGCAGAAGGTAACTGAAAATGTTGAAATTACATTAATTGGAAGGGGAGGTTGTTTTTGTTTTTTAGTAAAAAGGGAGAAAAGGAGAAAGGAGAAAGAAGATACAAAATAGCCATCAGCAATATTTTCAGGTAAAAAATATGACAGAAGTGATTAACTAACAGCAAATGGAGCAGTAACTCTGAAATTTGACTGACTTAATTATAAATATCAGACAAAAGAAAAGCTCATATTCAGACATCGACAAATATACCTTTACATTAATTTCCATTGCCTTCCTGTACATTCCCTTGCATTATTTCTCTATACTCTCAGACTGCAGAACTCAGCTTAAACAAGTTAGCAGATCTATGAAATATGTGCATATAGATGTGAATGTACATCTGATATTCTGAAACAAAATTTTTAATTCAGGAGAAAAAGAAGTTCTCCAAGGCTGAATGAGCCACAGCATCAGGCAGTAGGTCTCTTCTTCACATGGCAGTGTAGCTGCTCGTATTACATGAGTAAGTCTTAATCTTCTCTATGGAAATTTATATTTAGACATTAGTTTAAAGGATTGTGGTGGGTTGGCCTTGGCTGGCCACCAGATGCCCATCAATCCACTCTATCACTCCCCCTCCATCCGCAGAACACTGGGGAGAAAAGAGGACAAAAACCTCATGGGCTGAGGTAAGGACAGGGAGATGACTTATCAATTATTGTCATGGGTAAAATAGACTTGACTTGGGGAAATTAATTTAATTTATTGCCGTTTGATTGTGAGACAGTAGGATAGTGAGAAATAAGAACAAAACTAAAACCACCCCTCCCTTCCTCCCAGGCTCAGCTTCATGCCCAGATCTTCTACCTGCTCCCCTGCCCCAAGCAGCGCAGGAGGTGGGGAATGGGGATTATGGTCAGTTCATAACACTTTGTCTCTGCTGGTCTCAGAGGTGTTACCAATGTGGCTGTTACCAACCAGCTTCTGGCAGCTTCTCACAAAAGTCACACCTGCAGTACCCCCACCCCTCCCCACTACCTAAACCTGGGTTTTGGTACCTGTTATTGGGTTATGTAAACCCAGTACAAGAAGGTATTCACCTGGACAACAAATTTACCTTCCCTCAACATGAAAAACTTACACTATAATAAAAAGTTACATTCTAAATATTGTTGATAAAGGCATTAAAAATGGCTGAAGCATATATGTGTGCCATAATAACATGTCTACAGTAGAGCTATATAAAGGCATAGCTCCAGGGGATTGCACCTGTCCTGAACAGAGGGAATGAATTTTACATGTGTCAACTTCAGTATGTCAGTGTTTCTTCTTTTTTTTTATTATAATGATACATTAGCTAGTGTAGATAACTAGCAATGGCAATATTATTCTCAAAATGGAGGAAAAAAAAGTATCTGAATACTAATCCAAATATACTTGGAGTGGGGTTTTGGAAAATGTCAGTTATATAATATTATATATTATATATTGGAAAAATGGGGTTTTTGAAAACGTCAGTTATATAACATTTAATGTTACAGAGCTTAACGAAGAAGGTCTCCTTCCTTCTGATCTCAGTAAGTAAGTATTACTAGCCTGTACACAACCCATAAATTAGCATCATCTCCTGTATGCAGTCATAGAATCATAAGGTGATTCAGCTTGGAAGGGACTTGAGACAGTCACTAGACCAGCCTCCTGTTCAACACAAGGTTACCTAGGAGACCAGACTATGTTGCTCCTGGCTTTATCATTTCAGGGCTTTGTAAGGATATGTGGAAGAGATACGCCTGTGTATTCTCTGGAAAACTTCAAGCTGGACCAGCTGGTGACAAAGTGGCCTTGGTACGGACTAGTCTATCAGGTGATTGGAGGGTCAGTACTGGTACACCTAGAGGGACTTGCAAATGCAGAGGGCTTGTAGGACAAGTGTGTGAACGCTGTGTGTTTGCAGTGAGCACACAGATGAACCAGACAGTGACTTGGGGACCCATAGGATGCGTAAGAGGGGCCAGGATCTGGGCAGCGGTTCTGGGCAGGCAGAGGGGCCATGCTGGTGCTCAGGGGATCCACAAATGTGCATGTGTTTGTGAACCTGGAGAGTGTTGTGTGCGTGCTGCACTAGTGACCTTCTGCCTCTGTTAGCCCAAGAGGAGGGGACATGGCTATTTGCGCTTGTGTCTGATGTGAGTCCCATCTGTGGGTATTGTTCAAGGCAATACCTTGTCTGTGGCAGGCTGTGTGACGTGACCAGCCCTGTTGGTGTCCTCTGTGTGTGTGTGTGTCTCTTGGACATGCTCAGCTTTGCTAGTGATTGAACTTGCAAACGGGAAAGTGTCAACTGCATACCTCAGCCTAGGATGGAGACCCAGGGTACACTGGGCTCAGTGCATCTCAGTGCATTCCTGGGCCCAGAGCTGCTCAAGGCAGTGTCCACTTATAACATCCCTTAACTGCCTCTAAAATCTCTAAGGATACAGATTGTACAGCCTCTTTGATCAATGTTTTCAAATACTTTACTGACCTCGTGACCAAAAAAAGGTTTTCTTTATACACAGTTTGAATCTCATGTTTCAATTTACAACCATTGCTTGTGATTTTCCCACCACACACCTCTGTAAAGCAACAACTCACACCTCATAGGTCTGATATTGCATTTGTATTCTGGAGAGCTGACATAGGCTCCAAACAGTTTTCAAAATCTTGTTTCCCTCATTCATAGTCTTTGAAGCAATGATACCTCCTTGTCTCCAAAGATACTAACTGTATCTTCTGAAGTATCAAACTGAAGTTACAGCCTGCTAGTAGGAAACGGAAGACTTTGCAAAATGAGTACTGACTCTGCCATGTACTACTGTTCTTGTCTTCTCATAACTGCCTTCCCATTGCTGATATCTTCTTGATCATGTTTGATCTATGGTTTGGCATCTCACAGAACACAGAAGCATGGAGGGATGTCTAGATAAGCTAGCTTCAATTGTCTGCTTAAGACATGATAGAAGTGTCCTTACTGTCTTTACATGTCCTTTACACATCTTTTACACATCTTTACATGTACTTTACACATTTTTAATAGAGAGCGCTAGATTTCTCTAGAATATGACTCAGAACAAAGTTTTAACTTAAGCATACTTTTCAGACTCCTGTTCTGAATCATCTACTGAATGATCCCTTCCCTCTTCATTAATAGTACAGGGAGTTGAGTCAAAGCTGTCTCTTTCACTAAGTGCCTAAGGTTAGACAGTACAAACAGCCTTTAGGGAGTCTGCAAAGTTTGGAACACTGTCACTGCATTTTGCTGGTAGATGGGATAAGATTCAATAAAAGCAGACATGTATAACTATTTTAAATATTGTATAAAGATATCTAGGCCTAGATCAAGTGGAGTGACTCCTTGTTTCTCTCACCCTGTATTCATGGAGCTTAGAAGAAGTCTACATCCTTAGGTGATCACATTCAAACGCCTCAAATTGGAGGTATGGACCCAATGTAATGATAGACTGTACAGTATTCTAAAGACATCTGAGTTGTCCAGTGCCTCTTGTCTTCTAAATATGGATAGAAAATGTCTTGCAAATGCAATAATTCAAAGAAACCCCACACTGCTTTCTCCAGTTTCAACCTTCATACATACTATCAGCATAATTTCTTTTGTACACAGTCACAGTGCTTTCACTAAGTAGGATGCTAAATTCTGCCATTTGTGTAATTAACCTATCTAAGGTAGGCTGTCTCTTCCTTTGTTTTTTCCCTCACCTTTAAAACAAGATGTTGTAAGACAACTGAGAGTAGTCACTGAAGAAATTATCTATGCAGAAGGGACAATGGAATGGATAGTTATGACATTTACATGTGTAAAATGTTACAATATTATTAATAGAGATTAACAATTACTAAAATATATAGAACTGTATATTGTATAGGAAGGCAGTACAGATTACCACACTACGTACTTTATGCTTCAACAGTCAGAAGACCTCTTTGTTTACACTAATCTTTCATAATATTATCTTTCTTTCTACTGTTAATCTCATTTTGCAATTCTTATCCAAATTACACTTTAGTGACAAGCCAAGATGTTGCAAAGCATGAAGTCAATTGAGTGTACTTTGGAAAGATTCCACTTTAATGTATTTAGTTTTAAAGTAAATAAAGGTTGTTGAAAGATGTCTCTAACATAATGTTTATGCACTCATGGTTTATTAATGTCATAGAATTGCTGAAGGATAAATGTATACAATGCTGGAATGATAATATCATTGGTAAAATATATTTACAAAGTAAAACTCTGCAAAATAACCATAAAGAACTTTGGATTTATGCATTGTTATTATTTCAAGGGTTTGGGTGGGGTTTTTTTGTATTTTTTTTTTATTTTAAGATAGCATTGCTAACTAGAAGTGTATGACAACTGTTAGTGTATTCATCATACTGTTTTGTACTAGCATAATAAAAAAATACATAATTAAAAAGCAACAGATGAATGAATTTTCCTTCCACACATCTTGTACACATACAGGTTATTAGTTACCATTCCAAATTACTGAAATATTCTTGCTAAAATACCTTTTTTTAACAATTTTTTCAAGGTAAATTAAAATGGCATGTGTTAAACAGGAGTTTAAAATTGTATGGGTCAAAAGAGTGTCTAATACCAGCTTTATTGTTAAAAAGCTGTCTAATATTTGCATACCTCTGTATTTTAGGTTCCATTGTCAGAACAGGCACTTACATGTGGGGGTTGGTCTGAATTTTCAGTCATTACAATCTTTGGAAACCACACTTATTTCCTAACTGAATGTAGCATAAGACATGTAAATAATAATGAAATGGTGGGAACAACAAATTCTGGATGCAGGATTCCAGCAGACCTATTTGTAATTGCTGATAGAGAAAACAGTGAATGATGTATCAAAACATCAAAGTCTCTTATGATCAGCTAGAATGAAAGTAGTGGAAGTAGTAACCTGAGAAAAAAAAAGTCTTGTAAAAAATCAAACCTCTAGTCTTCAAATGACAAATTTTTATGTTTTAGTCATGTCATTTTGAGTTTTCTAAAAACTAACTTTCTTGGGGTGTTTTGGGTTTGATGTTTGTTTGTGTTTTTTCCTAGCTATGAAATATTGGTTCCACATCAGTGATTAAGAATTAGAATTAAAATTCTCAAAATATTAAAATTCTACTTGATTGTAAACATCACATTTCATCCCACTTAAATCTGAAATAATCTAGGAAATATGTTCAACCAAGTATTCATACCTTTCTTTCACTTTCCATAAAACCTTATTTCTGGCTGACAAGATAATGTATTATTATGTTTCTTCAAATGAAAATAGAAATGCCAGGTATGCATTACTCAGCAGAAAGATATCTTGTCAAGTTTTTTGCTTTAGTACATTTTAGCATTTGTCCTTACGCTTTCTTTTTTACATCTGTAATTTTATTCCTTCATTGTGATTATTCATCCTTTTGATTGCTAGGTAACAGATACAACAAGTCTTCCTCTCAGTTTCTTATTGACAGTTTTACTTACAGGAGAGATATTAATCAAGACCTAAAGGCAATGTGACAAACCATCCATGAGCTAAACAGACTGATTAAAGGATCTAATAAATGCAACTCTGCCAGACATCAACTCACTCAAGAGACATGAGTAATTTTGCTGTGTTGTACAAGCTTTAAATTCTGACTATCTTTAAAACAAAAAGCTACAAAAGTTTATCTTCACTGGTAAAAATTAATTAACAAAGCTAACAAGTAGTACAGTGTATATTTTTTGACCTACATTTTGTTGAAACTAACAGAGTGTACTGTTTTTAGGTCACACATATGTTTTTGTGTTTCACTATAATGAGTCTAAAGCTTAGTGTTACACTGAATATGTAAGATAGAACAAAACAAAGAAACAAAAAAAAAATCAATATTTAAAGGGTGAAAATACCCATTTCTGAGTTCTGTTTGCTCATCAACAATTATGTTGATGAGCTACATTACATTGTAATAGTTTTATGAATGAAAATTACCAATCCATAGATACATATGTAAAATGTAATACTGATGTTAAAATAGGACTGAACAGTATTTGATATTTTTCCTGTTGTTCACTGAAACAGAACATTGTACATCTTGCTATTATCTAGATGTAATTCTTGAAAAACAGACTGTTGTCTCAGCAAGCTCTAATCAGTATGATTTTAAGATTATATTCTCTATAAAAGGCTGTGTAAAGAGAGAATTAATGTAACAATGTCAAGAACTTTAGAGTTCAGACAGGCAGAAGGAAGACTGCAAAAACCTCAGGTCACATCTCAAGCCCATAAACAAGCAGCATGGGATTACATGAACTCATCCAGTCATAAAGTGTCATACAGTGAATAGGACTGATGACACTTTATGAGCAAGTACTTAAATTTTCACTTAAACCTGACTGTGGATTAAAAATAATAGGAAAAGGTAGGGCATAAAACCAAAGAATAATTCCTCAGTCTAGGATTGTGGGATCCTGGGTAATACAATCTGATTTCATGGTATTTACAGAAACTTTATATATTTTTGCTCTGAAGAACAATATATTCATTAACTTTTCTTATTGCACTAACCATAGTGTGCCTAATTGAACTTAATTTACTTCATTATGAAATTTGGAATGATATTATCCAGACTTTAAAGCTGTCCATCAGAGACAATCTATCTCACCTAGCTATAGATATATTCAGACCAGGTTTCTGCATACTAGCTAGTCACATCAGGCTTGCTTTACAGACAGAGAAGGTATTTTCCAGACGTAATTCAGATGACCTTATGTAAACACCCATATTGGTATAAGACAAATTATATCTCTAAAGTGGTTATAAAGAAAACATAAGGTAATGACTACAGACCAACCAAACATAAACACTGTGGATAATATAGGCACCTAAATTTGGGAATACGAATCTTATACATCAAAATGTAAAGTATACACTAGTTCAAATGCCCTATGGCATTATTTCAGATAACTCAAGATTTCATACAATTTTAATAATATACAAATCTTCTGAATCCAAGCTTTGGGGACTTTAGTCAAGTGTGTGTTCTCAGCATTTCTGCACTTCTAGTCTTGAAGTCCTAAGAAACTTGTATTCCTAAGTTGGATATGAATAAATGAAGACTAGTTCCCTTGAAAAAAATGGCTTTCCTGGCTCATTTGAAAAAGTTAGAATGTGGCAGAGACAGAGTTAGAATGCAGTTTGTCAGTCATTTCATTCCTTTAATCATATGATTGTGCTTTAACTTCTGCCTGTTGTTTGCTAATTCTGAATACATCTTCATTCTCTGAAATGAAGGCAGTATTTTTTTTTTCACCTAAGATGGGAGCAAAGACAACTTAACATAGAGAATCAACAATCTTTTACTGCATACAAGAACAAAAGAAGCAATTCTTTTCCCCTAAACAATCTACATTATGGGAACACAGTTTCAAGCTGTTAATGGTGGATGGATTTAGATGTTGGCCAGTTTACATGACCTTGTTAGAGGAGTAAACATCTTATTGGCTTAAAACAAACTGCTAGGGAAAATTCCACTCAAAACAGAGGTTGCATTAAATTCCAGGCAGTGTTTCTGATATGAAAACCTAGAGACTTAAAGTTACTTGTTAACATACTTCTTTGTAAATCGTTGCAATCAGCCAATGAAACTACTTCGAAATAAAGCTGGTGGGAAACACAGGTATTGTTTAAAAACACAAAATAATTAGGTTCTTTAGATTCTATTTGAATGATGAACAAACAAATGTGACTGACTGACTCATTTTCATCCTCTTAGTTGAGTAAAAAACATTTAAGGTAAAGCACTATGCAGTTGAAAATTCTCTATCTCTGTCTGGTTAAGTGTATAATGGAAGCCAGCTAACAGTTAATATTCTTAAATACACACATATTTTTTAATATATTTACCTTATAATCATAATTACAGCTTCATATAAAAAATATTTTTTCCTAATTATCCTCTTACTTCTCTCTGATATTTCTTTGACCTTTATGTCACTTTGAAATATAGAATCCCACATGTTTCATGAATGTTTTCTCCTTTTAAACAGTAGGTTATTAAATATCAGTAAGAAGGTTATTATTTTCAGCTACTTAGAAAAAACATTAATATATGTTTAGAAGATGGAATTTTCAGAAATTAATGTTGTTGCTTACGATCCATCTCCTTAAGTTATGAAGTGACGTTACTTGAGAAATATATGGGTATGTGTCGTGGTTAGCCCCAGCCGGCAACTAAGCACCACACAGCCGCTCGCTCACTCCCCCTCGCTCACTCCCCCTCCCGCAGTGGGATGGGGAAGAGAATTGGGAAAAAAAACTTGTGGGTTGAGATAAACACGGTTTAATAGGACAGAAAGAAAGAAGGGAACAACAATGATAATACCAACAAAGGAATGTACAAGAACAAGTGATGCCCAATACAGCAATTGCTCACCACCTCGTGATCGACAGCCCGTCCCTGAGCAGCGATTTCCGCCCTCCGGCCAACTCCAGTTTATGTACTGGGCATGACGTCGTATGGTAGGGAATATCTCTTTGGCCAGTCTGGGTCAGCTGTCCCGGCTGTGTCCCCTCCCAGCTCCCTGTGCACCCCCAGCCTGCTCGCTGGCAGGCCAGCACGAGAAGCTGGACTGTCCTTGACTGCTCAGCAACAACCCAAAACATCAGCACATTATCAACAGTTTCTCATCCCAAATCCAAAACACAGTCTCACACTGGCTTCTGTGAAGAAAACCAGCTCTATCCTGGCTGAAACCAGGACAGTATGCAAGAATTCTAAATGTGGCAGACATAACAAACGTCTCATGGGAGATTCATGACCTTCTGGTGGAGCAGCTGGAGATAACTTGTGATAGTTTAGGCATCCCAAGTGACTCTTGATGCCTATGTTCAGGTTATTATGTTCATATCAACTTGTATGATATTCAGCTTCAGCCTGTTGACATCTAAGTGTAAGAGCCCACAGGGAGTCCACATGGTTAGCTGGGCGGCTGAGCTCCCATTATATGGCAGTCAGAGTACATTCAGCATAGGCTTTCTCTACAGTTGTCTGTTGTTCTGGAGCAGCAGTGCAAGTCTGAAACAAATCCTCTTATTGCCTACATTTGCTTGCATTTGTTCAGTTCCTGAGCAGCTTTGATTAAAATCATTCCTTTTGAAGCAAGTTGAATCAGCAGTTCTGTTCCAGGACTCCAAAACTCGGTGGAGTTCCTATGTTTATAACCAGTTTGTGCACTGCACCATTATGAAATACTTCAGCATGTTCCTACAGGATTCTGAAACTACTCAGAGCCCCCATAATATCTGAAGTGGTTCCTGTGTTACATAAAGAGCACACATTAAGTTTGTTGAAGTTTGTTGCTGTTCTTTCCTTTTCTTTCCACACATTTTTTCTTTTTGTTCCATTATTGCACAGTGACCTAGCAGAAACATTGACATTGCTAATTAGAAGCCATTTTATTTTTACGAAAGTGCAAAGCCATTTGCTTTACAAAACCCCACTCCATGCATATTAGACTTGTAATCACATTTTTATGAGAACTCACTGGGTGAATATGAGTTCTAAAACACATGCCTCTTGAAATAATATACAGTTTGAGTATGGGACAAGAGTAAAGACTTTGAAAGTAGGAAAAGCTTGAAAGCAGGGGTTCCAGAACTATCGATAACAGTGTATTTGTCACTGCCTTGACACATGGGCAAAAGACTGATTTAAGTTGCCATCACAGAAAGATGGTGGAATGACTCTCATGACTGGAGCTCTGCAATGGATGGCTACAAGCTCTTCAGAAGGGGTAGGCAAAAAAGGAGAAGCAGTAGGGTGGCCCTGTATGTTAAGGAGTGTTTGATTGTATAGGGTTCAACGATTGTGATGACAAGGTTGAGTGCTTATGAGTAAGAATGAAGGAGAAGGCCAACAAGGCAGATATCCTGCTGGGAGTCTGTTATAGACTACTCAACCAAGAAGAAGAGGCAGATGAAACATTCTACAAGCGGCTGGCAGAAGTCTGACAGTCACTAGCCTTGTTCTCATGGGGGACTTCAACTTACCGGACGTCTGCTGGAACTGTAACAAGCAGAGAGGAAACAGTCTAGAAGGTTCTTGGAATGTGTGGAAGATAACTTCTTGACACAGCTGGTAAGTGAGCCTACCAGGGGAGGTGTCTCACTTGACCTGCTGTTTACAAACAGAGAAGGACCAATGGGAGATGTGGTGGTTGGAGGCCGCCTTGGGCTTAGTGACTGTGAAATGATAGAGTTCTCGATTCTTGGAGAAGTAAGGAGAGGGGTCAGCAAAACCACTACTCTGGATTTCGGGAGGGTCAACTTCAGCCTGTTCAGACCTCTGGTCAAGACAGTCCATTGGGAGACAGCAAGGGGTCCTGAAGGGCAAAGGTGTCCAGGAAGGCTGGATATTCTTCAAGAAGGAAATCTTAAAGGCGCCAGAGCAGGCTGTCCCCATCTTCTGTAAGACCAGATGGCTGGGAAGACAACTGGCCTGGGTGAACAGGGAGATTTTGCTGGGACTCAGAAAAAAAAGGCAAGTTTACCACCTTTGGAAGATGGGGCAGGCAACTCAAAAGGAGTACAAGGATCTCATTAGGTCATGCAGAGACAAAATTAGAAAGGCAAAAGCCCAGCTAGAGCTCAGTCTGACCACTGTCATGAAGGATAACAAAAAATGTTTTTAAAAATATATTATCAACAAAAAGAGACACAAGGAGAATCTCCATCCTTTATTAGATGTGGGGGGAACATTGTCACCAAGGATGAGGACAAGGCTGAGGTACTTAATGCCTTCTTTGCCTCAGTCTTTAATAGTCAGACCAAGTATCCCCAGGGTATTCACTTCTGTGAGCTGGAAGACAGGGATGGAGAGAAGAGTAAACTGCCCATAATCCAGAAGGAATATGGTGCCTGATGGGATCCACCCAAGAGCACTGAGGGAGCTGGCAGAGGAGCTTGCCAAGCCACTCTCCATCATTTATCAGCAGTCCCGCTTAACAGGGGAGGTCCCAGGTGACTGGAGGTTTGCCAATGTGATGCCCATCTGCAAGAATGGCTGGAAGGAGGATCCCAGGAACTGACATCTATGCCAAGAAAGATTATGAAGCCATTCATCTGGAGGGCACTCACAGGGCAAGTGCAGTTCAACCAAGGGATCATGCCCAGCCAGCACAGGTTCATGAAAGGCAGGTTCTGCTTGACCAACCTGATCTCCTTCTATGACAAGATGACCCCCGTAGATGAGGGAAAGGCTGTGGTTGTTGTCTATGTGGCTTTACTAAAGCCCTTGACACCATCTCCCAGCATTCTCATGGAGATGCTGCTGGCTCGTGGCTTTGACAGGTTTACTCTTCGCTAGGTAAATAACTGACTGTACAACCAAGCTGAGAGAGGTGTGATGAATGGAGTTCAATCCAGTTGGCAGCCAGTCACAAGTGGTGTTCCCCAGGGCTCGGTTCTGGGGCCGGTCTTGTTCAATATCTTTATTGATGATCTGGATGAGGGGATCGAGTGCTCCCTCAGGAAGTTTGCAGATGACACCAAGCTGGGTGGGAGTGTTGATCTGCTGGAGGGTAGGAGGGCTCTGCAGAGGGGTCTGGACAGGCCAGATTGATGAGCAGAGGTCAACTGCATGAGGTTTAAGAAGGCCAAGTGCAGGGTCCTGCTCATGGCTCACAACAACCCCATGCAAGGCTACAGGCTTGGGTAGGAGTGGCTGGAGAGCTGCCCAGCAGAAAAGGACCTGGGGTGCTCGTTGACAGCCAGCTGAACATGAGCCAGCAGTGTGCCCAGGTGGCCAAGAAGGCCAACAGCATCCTGACCTGTATCAGAACTAGTGTGGCCCACAGCACTAAGAAAATGATTGTGCCCTGGCACTCGGCACACGAGCCACATCTCGAATCCTGTGTTCAGTTTTGGGTCCCTCACTACAAGAAGGACATTGAGTTGCTGGAGCATGTCCAGAGAAAGGCAAGGAAGCTGGCGAGGGGTCTGGAGCACAGGTTTTATGAGGAGCGGCTAAAGGAACGGGTTTGTTTAGTCTGGAGAAGAGGAGGCTGAGGGGAGACCTTATCGCTCTCTACAACTACCTGAAAGGGGGTTGTGGCGACGAGGGTGTTGATCTCTTCTCCCAAGTAACCAGCGATAGGACAAGAGGAAATGGCCTCAAGTTGCGCCAGGGGAGGTTTAGATTGGATATTAGGAAAAATTTCTTCACTGAGAGGGTGTTCAAGCATTGGAACAGGCTGCCCAGGGAGGCGGTGGAGTCACCATCTCTGGAAGTATTCAAAAAATGTGTGGATATGGCACTTCAGGACATGTTTTAGGGGACATGGTGGCATTGGATTAATCATTGGACTTAATGATCTTGAAGGTCCCTTCCTACCTTACTGATTCTGTGATCCTGTGTTTCTGTGTTTTTTTTCATCCATTGTGAATAGAACAGTGACAGTCAAAGCAAGAGCACAGAAACTTGTCAAAACAAATTTTGAAAAGCAATCTCATTTTCCTCATAGACAAATAAGAAATAAATGTCTAGATTTATGGGAACAAAACCAAATATCAGCAGTCAAGACACTATTGATATTCTTCAACTTCCCAGGAGAGCCAGCTTCTTTCCAGGGAATCCTCCTGCCTTGTCTTGTATTCCAGCCTTTCCCTCTGGTAAACAAGAGCTTCTCTCCTTTTAAATGTGTTCTTGGATATGAAAACCAGTGAGACCTCCTGCACTAGACATTTGCATATAGATATGCAACTCTGTTTCAGGAGAGTCTCAGGAGAGGGGAAAATAAAATGTAAACAGCCAAAGAGAGCGAGGGGGACAAAAAGGAACATTTTAAAGTCACCAGTTGTAGGCTCATAGTCTTTGTCCTCCTAGGGCAAAGTGAGTTCCATTCTTGACAAGTGACTGTTCATTCAAGGACATATGTACAAGTGCTGTCATGTTTTTATGTGTGTGCAGGGACTGATTCTAAAATATTGTTAAAGGTAACAGTAAATGTAGGATCTTACAGTCCTTGCATTTTCACTGGAGAACACATGTTTGGGGGTATGATTTTTAACCATCAAAAATCAAGAAAACAATTAATAGAGGTTTTGTTGGATTTCAAAAACAAAAAAGGTGTTAAATCTATTTCAAATATACTTAAAAATTATTAGCAGTCATTTTCAAGTGTATGTGAAAGGTACCGAGGGGGTATATGGATAGAAACCAGCTATTGCAAAAAGGTTTCCAAGAAACAGGAAACACTGAAAGGTTTTTAAAGAGATAATATTAAAAGACATTCAAAGTAAATCTAGCTAAGTATGTGACGCCTCCTAGAAAATCCAAGATTTTCTTGCAGATTATAGACTGCAAATTTTGAATGTATACTCTTCTGACTTTATGATTTTCATGAAGTCTGGAAAAAAATGAGCTCATTTAAGATGCAGGCTCCAACACAAAATAAAAAAGATAGAATTTTAAATTGCAATTTTTGACCGGCGTGTTTGATGCTTGTATGTCAAGTGTTACTATGTTACTTATATAACTGAGTTTTCCTCAATGGATTAAGGGGAAAACTGAACAGACCTTTAACCTTTTGTTGAAAGATTATTGTCTTCTTGTCGGAATAAGTTTTATTTAAGTAACACGAGAGAATTTAAATATATTTTTACTTCAGTTTCTGGAATATTAGCATTTTAGATTCTATTTATTTATTGAAGGACACCAGCCATAGGAGGGAATGGGTGACTCATATTTTAGAGAAGGGTCACGTAATGCTCCTCAGGTTTTTGTGCTCCAGTGTAAGTCTGACTCTTGTTTGTATCACACCTGAAACAATTTTTCATAGGAAAGATGGTAATAATTATACAACTACCACTTAAATAAAAATAATGTTATTTATTTAGAAATTAGGAATTGTAACTTTTTTCATTAAAAATTTAATTAGGCACTAACAGCATTTGGGAGCAAAGTTCTGTATCTGCCTGAAGGCAAATCATGATCATTACACTTCTCTGCCAGCTGCATATGTGCCTTTATATGGTTTGTCTGGGGTTTTAATATGTAATTATTGTATGTGTTTCTGAATGACACTCTGATACTATTTGGAATAGTGGTGTACTATTGACCACCTATTAAACAACACTGTCTGCAGATCTTACAACTAGTACCTACTTTTTAAATGGTTATAGTAGATAAAATGAATCCCCTCCTAAGTGATCTAGACAAGAATGATGGAGTCACCTCTGTATAATATTTAATGCTAGCAATATAGTTTCATGTTGTTTGTACTTCTTTTTATGTCATTGTTATTTTTAAATTATATTTTAAAACTCTTTTTTTTTGGGGGGGGGGGGGGGGGTCAGGAGTCTAGTCCTGATATGAGTTAAAATGCTAAATGTCCCAAAACTGATGAAACAGAAGATGTTAAAATCTCTTTACCTTCTTTATACGACAAGTTATAAATAAGAATGTTTCAAAGTGCCCAGACAGAAAAATCACTCTTTCTGCCCCCTCAATGTTTAACTATCTCAAAACACAAGATACAGTAACACTGTTTCCTGAACTACTGATCAGGATTTATATCAAGTGTAGCCAAGAAGAAACAAATAACAAGAAAAAATGCAAAATACCTGCAGAGTACACTTCCACACAGTTCCAGATTTCTGTAATTTGGTTGAGTCACCTCGGTTGTAAAGAAAATAAAAGATGACTTTATGTAACTAGTTTTAGAGGCTTTCTGAAAATAAGCTCTTCAAACTATTCCATGTGAATGTTATATTATTTAAATTCCTGGTCTGCATGCAGTAATGAAGCAATACTAAACTATTTATTAATGGTATCTATCTCTTAGGTACTATTAATCGGTGTTAGGGAAAAAAAAAAGAAATAAGGTTCTATATTTTAAAGAAGTATAAATTTAAGCAATTAATCTAAAAATATCAACTATCTACAAGATTTGTAAGTGAGAGAACAGATTTATGTGGGCTTTTTATTATTTAAGATGCATATGAAAACCCTAAAAAGGCCTTGATTTTCAAATAAGAATTTTTATTTTCTGATATATATATAAATTTACTTCTTAATATTAAAATGTAGTTATACATAGTGTATTTGAAGATTTTAAGGCAAATAACTTTTAAATAAAAAAAAAAACCTTCTTTTTCCAACCCTAAAATGGTATGCATATATAGCAAATTAGAAGTCATTGGACAAGAAGCTCAAGTAATTACTCAATAAAACGACGTAATTTTATTCATATGGATTTCTAAATTTCTTGGGGGAAAAAAAAGCAAAACAAAAATAAAACATTCAAAAACATTCAAAAGGAATAAATGAGTACTTTTAATATCTCAGTATTTAACAAGAAATTTCAAGACTTCTGTACTCACTTAAAGTTTAGATATTCTTGCTTTTATGTTGCCGATTAGACACTTTGAGAATAATAGATCAAATATTTTAAATAAACAATTAAATTCATTATTTTAATGTGTTTGTCATTTCCTTGGGCTTTGCATTTGTGTAAAAATCACCACTTAGGAAATGGAAATCAAGTTTAACCTTTTTTACCCCACTCTTTTCTTCTTTTTTTTCAAAACCTAATTTTTGGTTAGAGTTGCCAGTGATGAATAGCTCTCCCTGACCATAAATGTACTTTGTACTTAGTCACACACTACTCATGCTATAAAAATAAATAAATTAATTAAAAAGTCGCTCCTTTTTGTACAAAGGAAAATTTAAATAGAATATGATAAAATTTATGAAATTAATGTTAATTTAAATATGAAAAATAAAAAAAAGAATACCTAATTTACTTAGCAAGTGTAGTCATTATGATATCTCCTTTTGGATACACAAAACCTTCTGCTGGTTGAAATTCATATAGTATACGTATACTGGGAAAGTTACATTAATTTTGTCAACTTTGTCAAGCTTATTCTTACATAATGAATGCATCTCTTAAACCAGATAACAGTTTTATTCACATTTAAACAACTACCATTTGAACTTAAATTGTATTTCAGCCAATAGAAGGTATCAAAGAGAGACAGATAATTACTGCATAGAAGTGAAGTGGATATTTATTTCCCTTTTCTTTCTCTCCTTGTCAGAACAACTAAGTGGAGGTTTGAGGTTCTCAAAATTATTTGACACAATGTTTTTTGATTGATAAACAGTCATGGAAGCCTGTGAAGAAAATCAAAGATGTCTTGTCAAGTTGCTTTTCATCATGGCAATGACATTTTACGTTTTTTATGGTATTTTTGTCTTTTTTTTCTCCTTCCCTCTCTCCTTCTCCTCTCTTCATTAATGCATGCATGCTTGAAAAACTATTGAAAATATATATATATTTTAAGAAATTAAATATGTTGGTGTATAGAAGTACCTTAATATTACAATGACATATTGTATTTGTGCATTTGTATTGATTTTTTTCCCTCTTTCTCTCACTATGTATATTGCTATCTCACAATGTATCGATTCAAATGATAACTCTATTTGGTAAGTCTAAGTCATAAATTAAGTACTGTATATCCCTGAAGGATTTTGTACCAATCAATCAGTTTTACACAGAGGACACTATAATTGTCGACAATCAAAGATGACCCTTTTTAAAAGTATATATTATAAAGTTTTTCTGTATGTGTTTGCCAGTATGTCATGTAATGCAGTCTTCAAATGAATACCAATTATTCACTTCAAAGTTTAATAGTTAGTGATTAATTTTCAGCAGTTTAACCAAAAATCAACAAATCTAGCAGTCCAAAATCACAGAATCACAGAATCACAGAATC
>NW_010532585.1:0-54797 GCF_000687285.1 Phaethon lepturus | reverse complement strand
CACCCAACTTGGTGTCATCTGCAAACTTATGGGGGGAGCAGTCGATCCCCTCGTCCAGATGATCAATGAAGATATTGAACAAGACCGGCCCCAGAACCGAGCCCTGGGGAACACCGCTTGTGACCAGCTGCCAGCCGGATTTAACGCTGTTCACCGCAACTCTCTGGGCTTGGCCATCCAGCCAGTTCCTCACCCAGCGAAGAGTAAACCCATCCAAGCCACGAGCTGCCAGTTTTCTCCGGGAGAATGCTGTGGGAGACGCTGTCAAAGGCTTTACTAAAGTCCAGGTAGACAACATCCACAGCCTTTCCCTCATCCAATCACTTCCCTACTCCTGCTGGCCACACTATTTCTGATACAGGCCAGGACTCTGTTGGCCTTAGCTGTTTTTAAATTTAAAAAAATTTCAGAGTCACATTTTTCTGTACAACTGCTCTAATCTTCCTTCCAGCCACACACCAATTTATGGCTTTTAACCTCACAAGTTCACAGTATCTCAAGTGTACATTTGGGAAATTCTCTACATCCCAGTAGAAACTGAGAAGAAAGATGACTCAAAAAAAAAACTGGAGTGCCTTTTTTCACAAAATATGGTTAAACATTTTGTCCGAACTATTTTTAAATAAAATTTTAGTACATGAAACTTAACTTCCAAAATGTTTGTCTTCTGTAGATAAAATGTTTTTGCCACAAAAATACATGGATGCACAAACTTTGGACAGCATTTCAAAGATCCACAGATTCAAGGATGATTCAATCCTTGCAAGATCTGAATGACAATCTGGAAGACTGCAACTTTTTCCATCAACAATAGAGGGAATCGAGGGTATTTCCTAGTTTAGGTGTTGCATCTGAATGCCTTAATTTGAATGCCTGACCTAGCTGTCTACATATTTTGTGAGAGGAGAAAATGATGTATGAAAGATAATCTAGTCTAACATCAAAATGTGGTCTATTAAAAAAAAAAACATATGTAAACATTAAGTAACACAATTTCACTTCTTGGAAGCCATAAAATAGATTCATTTTAAATGTCTGTACTTTTGATGTTCTATTGAGAAAGTAGGTTTTTCCTTTGTTCCACTTGTCAAATAATTTTGATCATCCTGCTTAAGTGATACTTAGAATGTATTTTAGGATTCCAGAATGAACCTTAGAATTTTTTGTTTTTAATGAGTCTGACAGTTCAAGAGTTCCCATATAAATTAAGATTTTATAATGCATAATTTTAACTAAAAATGCTTCTGTTATAAAACTTTTTCTTATTCTTACAATTATTAAATTTTCACTATCTCACCAATATTCTAAGATTTCATACACATATTTATGCATGTACAGGTATTTAAGTAATGGAATTTCACTTGTTAGAATTGCAAAAATAAATAAGCAGTTGTGTTGTTATTAAAAATGAAATAAAAACATCCCAACTTACAGAAAAATATTTTTCAACAGAACAAAATCTCTATGTCCATATAAACTCTTCTACACAACTGTCATAGTGAAGTGAAAGCAAAACGTTTCTATGTATTGCACAGGTTTAAGAGTGTAGACTGAACCATTGAGGGAAGGTGTACATGTCACATCAGAAAATGCAAAGAAGGAAAAACTGAAAGCACAAGGCAAAGTATGTGAAATCAGTGCAAACTACAAACTCTGACCTTGGGGAATAATGACTGAGCCACTCCACATCACTTAGTGAAGGAAAGAAAATCCTACTTGAAGTTGAATAACTGCAAGGATATTAAACTGAACAGATCCATGAAAGGATCTTGGTAGAGTGACAAAAAGTTTCTTGACCTGGAAAATCATTGCAGTGTTATACAGCCTGCACAGAAAAAAGAAAAAGACTACGTTATGCATAGAATTATGATAATTAGAACAGTATATTACAGCTCCCTAATTTTTACAATCCATTATAGCAACATTAATAATAATAATAATCTTTTGTGCATTTTGTCTTTTGTTCCACATGTTCCCTCTGACAACTCATATCTCCTCATCAGCCTTCCTAGACAGAGGAGACAAAGAGACCCATATGCCTATAAGGAAAGAGCTGACAATCTCTGATACTAACCTTGCTCATAACTTAGTCCTCCTGTTAACATGTTTTATTTTCTGTCCTCTTTTCCTTTGCCTTCAACTGTCTTCCACACCAGCCCGTGGGCAAAAGATCTGACACATTTAGAAGTCAGTAAATACTCATACTTTTTTGTTTGTTTGTTTGTACTTTCCATCACTAAATACAGCTTAAAACTAATTTGGTAAATTTCATTTTTCTTGCATCTTAGAAGATATAAAAAAGAAAGGTTTAGCTTCCTCTGAAGCTATTAGGAAAGAGTTAGGAGTAAGACCATGAAAAGAACCATTTTATCACTAGACCTCAAATGACCTAAATAGTCTGTACTTGACTCATAAATCACAACAGTTTTTTCCAGATATAAGTGCTTTAAAGTGAGTGTGAAATGTTGATTTTAAAATGTGCTTCAAAATTCCATTGTACATCACACAGAGAATGAAAAGGTTTACCAAAATTCAACATTTATAAAGTCTTTCTTTCACAAGTTATTGCTGCTCTTCTTTCAAGAAATCTTTTTGTGCTTCAGTTGCTCAAAAATAGGAACAGAAAGGTATTATGGACTAAATCAGCGTAAGTATAATGTAAGCGTAAGAAGAAAGCACACCCATTTATTTGATTTATGTCAGGTAGAGTCTTGCCAGAATCAAAATAGGATTCAGAACTGCATGACCAATGAATGTTTAAAAGATTATCTATTCTTAAGTATAGTAAAATGAAATGCACTATTATTTTATAATAAATTAAAGGCCAAGTTATTATGTTTAAAAGCATTATGTGCTTCTGATTCGAATAAAGTGAATTTCTAAATAAAGTGTTATTATCTTAGTGGTGATTTTCACATCAGAAGAAATAAAATTTTCTTGATGGCTGTACTGATTGTCCTGTAAAGGTACACATATCTTACTGTAAATATTATGAATCTTTGGCACTCAAAATATTTTATACAGTCATCATATGCATTAATATGGGGGAAACATTAAGAAAAGAAATATAACCTTGAATTTGCTTTCCTCAGAATTATAGACATCTGAGCTCAAACTTCACCTGCTAGAAATCAGTTATTTTAGCAACTTCTCAAGAAAAAGTATCAAGTATAAGCATAGTTTACTTTTATATGTTTCTAGTTCAGCACGGGTTTTAAAGAAACTAAAATTTGAATATCCAGTATACACAACATACAGTCAGCTGTAGAGATTGCTTATAAAAGAAGTGATGGCATAGAAGAAAATAATGATAGCTCTACACACCAGAAATCTTTTGTCAGCCTTCGTAATAGTAGGTCTAATAAAAGAGTGTTTACTTGTGGCTTTGTTAAAACCAGGAGATGCAGCAATGTTTGCAGACCACCAGGTCCAGATGCATCCTTTGGCCCTTTCTCACCCCACTTGCTCTGTCTTGCTTTCCTCTTAGAACATAGCTTCCATCCACAAGAAACCACAAACTCCAGGTTAGGTGAGAACCATATTGCAGTCTGACCAGGATTGGGACCTGGGCTACACTAAAGTGTGCATCAGAAAAACAGTTTAGAGGAAGCCACAAATACAAGGACTGAAAGGTTTTTGAACTTGGAACTGCACAAATTGCAGGATACTATGTTTTGTGTCTACATTGTGCATTACGTACTGAAGAGCTGTAAGATGCTTGGTCTCAAGTGCTAACCTTGCCTTGCCATAGCTTTAACAGCTCTGTATGTTTGGCAAGTCTCTAGACATCCTTGTGGAGAAAGAATGATACAGAGACCCTTTTCTCCATAAAACAGGTTCAGTCCCACTACACATCTGGACATATTGGAGCATAGGTATTTGTGCCATTTCTGACAGAACTGTCCTTCAACTGAGAATGAACATTTAAAAGCAAAAAATTAAGATGTCAATTGGTTATTGAATAACCAAATAAACTGTAAAGTCTTTTTATCACATTTTTGTAAGCATATTCATTCATAAAATCCGGATTTAATGAAGCAAACTATACTGCCTTTCTCTATGAGTTAGAGTTTATTAGATATAATAGGCCAATGTAAAATTAACATGTTGGATTTGAGTGATCGTGTAGTCTAGTGGGTAGCATACTGGGTAAGGAAGCATCTGTAGCAAGGAAACAAGGGTTTGGGAAGGGTATAGCTGATGGAGGTAAGAGAGAGGTTTGCTATCTCTTTTGGTAAAGAGAAGGAAGAGTATTTATCACGCACATAACAGACAACACTATAAATTTTTGTATGTTAAAAACACATTACAGCCTCAAGAAATGGACTAACAGGAACCTTATGAAGTTCAACACAGAGAAATGCTAAGTCCTGCACCTGAGGAGAAATAACCCCAGGCACCAGCATATGCTGGGGACCACGCAGCTGGAAAGCAGCTTAGCAGAAAAAAACCTGGGGATCCTGGTGGACCCCAAGTTCAACATGAGCTAACAACATGCCCTTGGCTAATGGTATCCTGGGCTGCAGTTAGGCAGAGCGTTGCTAGCAAGTTGAGGGAAGTGATCCTTCCCCTCCATTCAGAACTGGTAAGGCCACACCTCGAGTGCTGGGTCCAGTTCTGGGCTTCCCAGTACAAGAGATACTGGGACATACTGGACAACGTCCAGCAAAGGGCCACTAAGGTGGCAAAGGGACTGGAGAATCTCTCCCATGAGGAAAGGCTAAGAGAGCTGGAATTAGAGAAGAGAAAGCTCAGGGGGGTCTTACCAATGTGTACAAATACCTGAAGGGAGAGTGTACAGAAGACCCAGACAGGCTCTTTTCAGTGGTGCCCAGCAACAGGACAAGAGGCAAAGGGTATAAACTTCAACCATTCTGTGATATTTTAAAAATATTAGATCAACTGCTGTAAAATTCTCAGCTCTACATGTAGGAGTATGTATCTATGATGCAGTATGACACAGTGTTTTTAGGCTGTGGAACAGACTGTGTTACACTTGTGAAGATCTCCCAAAGATAGCGCTACACTCAAAATCTTGTTACAGGCAAAAAACCCCACATTGTATATATGTGGGGCCAACACTTTTTTGCTAGCTAATTCAAAGATTAGCAAAGAAAAAAAAACCCAAACCAACAAATAACCCAAAAAATCCCAACAGTTATTATTGGCCCAGTTACAGTGATGAGAACACTTAAAAGTCCAAACTAATACAGAACAACCTCAATAATAATGTCTTTACAATTGTTATGCAAGAAAACTTACTCATAGCTGCCTCTTCACTTTGGCGTCTGGTATACCAGGTCTCCTTCCTCTGCTCACCTCTCTGGGTCCAAAGGTCAGTGGCACCAGTCTTCCTCAAGCAGACAGATGGTGGGGTCACAGCAGGTTCTCAGTTGTCCCTATCTGCTGGAAGTTCATTGCTGAGTATCTCCTTAGCCTTGGGATTGCCATAAGCCTATTTTTAAGTTTTCTTATCACAATCTGCATTCGTCCTTTTGATGCCCAGCTGAAGTGTGAAAGTTGCACAGGAGCCTCTCCCGGCATCAGCTGACAGAAAGGGCGATTGTTTCTTTTGTCATGACTATCTTGGTAAGACTTTTGTTGTGGACGGCATTCACAGCTTCAGTTAAATAAAACAGGTGATGCAGCGATCACTTGGGCAGTTGTAAAAACAAGCTAAACTCAGTTCAATCAAAGGCAAGCTTAGGCAAGTGCTGAGATTCTGCGATTTCATGTTGACCCGATGCTTATGAACTTTAACTACAAATGGCAAAAAATTAATTTACTGGGGTAGATTAGAGAAGATGTCAAGTTTATTTAAATTCTGCTTTTCAGCGATCTGAATCTCCACTGAAAAAGAGCTGGTAAGGACTGGTAAGAGACTTACATAGTGTATATATTATTTATAAATTATCAAATCCAGGGAAATCTAAATGTGGGTCTTTGGTGTAAGAGCTTCTAATATTAGCATAGTGTATTAGCACAGATATGGTTATATTCTAAAGATAACCGGAAGGCAGTGCCCTGGGCCAAAATATCCTTATTTAGTTTGTTTAATAATGGATCTATTTTATGACTGTTTCTGTAAGTACATTACACTAACTAATAGATGGAAAATTAGTAGTGTGTTTGCCAACTGTTCCAACTGCCTCAAATTGTAGATACCTGTGATTAATTCTATCCCTCTATAGAAAGATAGATACATAATAAAAAGAGCAAATATTGAGAAAAAGACACTCAACATTCATTTTTGCCTGGTAGTTTTCCTCATTTGAAAAAAATTGCCAAAATCATCACATCATAGAATACTTGGATTTCAGCTATGAGTTCAAACTTTAGTAGTTTTGTGCCTGCTTGTCATCATGAAAATCCAGCTGAATATTACAGAGTACCACTCTATCACAAATGTTGTATCACAGTGTTGGTCTATGTGTTTAGTTGTTAGATTCTCAGTATTACTTTTACAACAGGTGCAAAACTGTAAATCACCCCACCTAATAATTAAGTTTTTAATTTGTGGTAATCATTGGGAATGATTAATGGGCAGGATCTGATATATACTTAGTGCAAATCCCCAGAGGTAAAAGATGTGGCACAAATTTGGGGTACCTTGATGTATATAGCTGGGGGCCATAGCAAGAAACATAAGAGATGATGTGGAACACGTTGATTTTATGCAAGACTTGGGAACTTACAGAGTCCAGTATACCAGGTCTCCTTCCTCTTTGCTCAAAAACATCCTCATCCAGATAGAAAGACTTGGATTCTTTCAATCATTAGAATAAGTAGTAGAAGACACATACGAATGCATTAGATATTTACACCTGTATACACATGTACAGCTACGCATATATTAACATATGTGCATATGTGGAAGTACATGTAAGCCTATATATATGGGATATTTTGTATTTAAATGTATTTGTGCAATTATGCACAAAAATTGAGAGTATGTTCTATAATCATATTTCTGTGCAATCTATTGTTCTAAATTAAATGATGAAGAAACAATTTGATAATCTAATAATCTAATAACAAAATAATTGAGACTTTCCACTTAAGGCAAAAGCATGGCAAAATAAAAGTACAAAGAATAAGTTCTAGGTCCTTTAATTTAGCTGATGAAACCCTATTTTTTCATTTTCTTGTCTTTTGTATGTTAAAATACCATTATATTTATGGTAGATAGTCAACTTATTACTTGTCTTGCTCCAGGCATCATTGCAAGAGAAAATTAATATAATTTTATTTTCATGTCAGGGTAGGTTTTTACATTTTTTAAGTTATTGGTTTATATTTGAAATACAATAATACGGATATTAATTCCTTATTAGAAATAAAAATATTATTACTGCTAATTAGAGCAGTAACATATACTCACATTTTTCCTGAGAAGTACACATTCTGTTAATTAGGTGTGAGCTGAACATATGGTACTCAGTCCTATAAGTGCTTTGCAGCATGCCAATCAGCTGTGTTCTTCCTACCTATACTAGTCTCTGATTTCTGTATAAATGTTCCCAGTGCCTTTCTCCATATCCTTCCACTTAACAGCATCTTCAACTGCCAAAAGTCGTGGCAAGTGAGAGAAAAAGCACTTTGTACTCTAGCTTTTTCTGTAATATGTACATTATAGCCAATCTACTCTCACTTTCAAAAAAGAGTAGATGCATGTAAAGCACCTCTGGAATAATTCTGAATAAAAAATGGGAGCTTCAGGCCATGGAGACAGGAGTTTATCCCTAGTGCCTAATTATTAGCTTGATGAGATAACTCCTGGTCCACCTGAAAGCATACAAATGCTTAATGCTGTTATGAATAACAATATGATTAAGAGAATATTGTGTAAGCATATACATATATCTTCAATTAATAATAAATTATATATGATTCATACATTTGTTTCTGTAAATTATATGAATTGGGATACACACAACATGACATTGAAGATTAAAATTCCTTAAGTTATTTTTAACAACTGAGACAACCAACCTCACATGTTAAAATCTGGGTAAATTTAATATAGCACAGAAAACAATGACAACAGATACAGATGAAGATAAGAGAACCCGTTCTATACCAGACCATGCTCCTTAGAGTTTTGCTACTTTGTTGTACAGCAACAAGGGGGAGGGAAACTGCATAAAAAAGTCAGAGGTACTATTCCCTAGTTACAACATGATTACAGGTACAAAAGCCTATAGAAAAAACAATGTTAAATGTCAGTATATGTATCAAGCAGCAAGGTTTAAACTTTCAATCAAAATCAGTAGGATAATATTTTAACGATCATCTTCAGTGTGTGAAACTGTATAGCAGTCCTCTATTGGACTGAGCAGAACTGGTTCATGGCACATTGACTTGGGGCATAGATTAAGTGGGTACCTGACTATCTATGTGCACATCACCATATTAAGCAGTCCTAAGTTACCTCTCCTTCCCTAGATGCTCAAGCACCCTTCCTTCCCCTCTGGAATAAGAGTAAGAGTAAGAGTAAGAGCAAGAGTAAGAGTAAGAATGAGAATAAGAAATAGAATAACAACAACAATAATAATAACAACAACAACAATAATAATAAGAATAAAAATACTGCTGTTACACATATCAGGGGTTGGACTGGATGACCTTTAAAGGTCCCTTCCAACTCAAACTATTCTATGATTCTGTGATCTGGGAAATTAAGAAATATAGACTATGCTTATACTAGTAAATACAATGTGCCCAGAACCATTCCCTGGCACAGGAAAACCCTCATGTCCTCTGCTAAGCTCTATTATAGCTTCCAGTAAAAGGTGGCCATGTTGATGTAAGAAAATGGGAAGTGGCCAGAAGTAGACCCTTGGATTGCTCTTTATACATATGTAAGGAAGCATGTGGTATCCAGAATGTACACCTGACAATGATAACTTCTTCCCTGATACCCTGAGGAGAAAGTCAGGGAGGCTGTCATGGAACAGTCTCTATAGAAAATAAGAGTGACTATGTGGATCACAGAGCACAGTGCCTGATACTGGGACACCAAGTCATCTCCTATTTTCACATATTTATTAATCTCAATATTCAATATTAGAAGTAAGTTTTTTAGTCTCCATAATTCTTACTTTATAAGACTCCATTCCAGACTCTTGCTGCTCTAATGGCTATGAGTTTTCTTTTGATGTAAATATATTAATGATCAGCATATCCTCATTTGTTACTTAGAACTGTACTACCAGTGTTCTTTAATTAGGAAGTTATTTTTTCCTTTCCCAGACTTTACAATTGTCAGAATTTTTTATCAGAGACTCTCTAATATTGTAATACAAGATATCTGGTACTTTTATTATTTCAGTGGCCCTTCATTGCTTTCATGTCCTAAGTTTATTTACCAGAACAACAAAACTGTATGTTTGAGTCCAAATAAAGCCTTTCCAAGAAGCTGTATGCAATTCTAAAACTTCTCCCCAAACAGGGAGGAAACACCACACTAAATGAAATAATGAGATCCTATTTTCCTTTTTTATGGCTCCATAATACGACATTGTGTATTAATATTCCACTAGGCAGCACATCAAGCTGCTACTATTACTTTTTTTCTCCATGATAATCAGTGATAAACTCCTGGGAGCCACCAGGATTTAAGCATGTTCCCTAACACCTTTATCCAACTAGACTTTGTGATTATCACTGAAAAATCACTTCTTCCTGTTCTGAAATACCAGTCCTCCACCTGGTCTGCACAGCTTCTCTGGGGACACACTCAGCTTTGCTGATATTCCCAAGAACTAAACATTTGTTAAGCTAGCCCAAATAACTGAGGAGAATGACTCCTTATTTACCTAATAGGTGAAGACTTGCTGGCTAGCCATTTACTTTAAAATCACTCTTAGCTCAAGTTTGGTTAAGGTAAAATGCAAATAAAAGTATTACAGCATCCAAACTAGAGCAATGCAGTTAAAATCTTCATAAAATACATGGGTGAAGAAATGAAATGCCACCATGTAAGATTAAAGGTCTCTCTATCTTTTTCCCAGACGTTCCCATTTCAAATCATTGCTAGATATCAGTGTGTGTCTCAAACTACAACCATTAAACATAGACATCTGCCTGGTGGAACATTAAATCTGCACTCTGAAGTCATCTGATTCTAGACAAATTTAATGTTTTCCCCTCAAAATTAGATATTTCAGTAGGCAATTTTCATTATATTAAGTGTGGTATCGCTTCCTGGAGATGCAAATAACTTTCAGAGATC
Organism: Phaethon lepturus; assembly: GCF_000687285.1. Classification (NCBI taxonomy): domain Eukaryota; kingdom Metazoa; phylum Chordata; class Aves; order Phaethontiformes; family Phaethontidae; genus Phaethon; species Phaethon lepturus. The sequence continues at coordinate 44,563 of NW_010532585.1, read as the reverse complement.
AGATCAATCTGCTGTATTTGAGTGATGCTTTGCCTTATTGAAAAGGAAATGTTCTCTTACTTGCTTTTGCAGACTCAGTGTTTATTCCAAAGAAAACATCTCCTTTCTTGAACCTACTGTTACAGTAAATTTAATATTATTCTGTATCTTCCTAAATGTACTTAGTTCAAACCTCTAGTGAAGGCAGCTCATCACTGGGTCCTGACTGAGGTTAGTTACAACGACATTTAATCACTTCACCATGACAAAAAGAGTGAGAGAGTTAACCACAACATAATTCTTCTACGTGTATTGTAACACAGCAAATATATTTTTAAAAATCTTGTTTTCAGCTGTGTGATCACAGATATGAAGCCTTTTATGTTCTTAAACTCGTCCGACACTTTCTGTGTAACATCTTGATTGCTGGTACATTATTGATATAACTCTGTAGCATCCACATTTCATAATCAGAAATGAAAATAGCTAAAATAGACTGATTTTGAGAAACATCATGAGTAAATTCAATCCAACCCAAAAATTTCCCTTTAAGATTCCTTGGGGTCTCCCTTTGAACCAGTTTGAAACTGTCAGGGTATTAAAAAAAAAAAACCAAACTCTTTATGATACAGAAATACTGTATGTAAAGCACAAAAAATAATTCCTCTCTGTAATACAAAGGTCTCAAGTGGAATACCATGTTTAACTCTGAGCACTGTGCTTCAGAAAAGGTGGGCACTAATTAGAGAAAGTTCAGAAGAGAACTAGCAATGTAGAAAAAAAATCCCCAGAAGAGAAGACTGAATTAATTGAGTTTCCTTTATTTAGAATGGAGGGAACTTGAAGAGATCAAAAGTAACAATGTTCATATATGCTAAAGGTTGTCACAAAAAGGAAGGTTCTCCATGTCTATGGGGAATGGAACAAAAAGGAATAGTCTAAAATTTAAGAAAAATTAAATTAGCTATAAGGTAGGACAAGCACTGGAGTACGAATGACTGAATTCTGTTAAAAACAAGAAAAACAAGCATCTACCAGTTTCACTTTCTATGCTGAGGAGCACCAAGCTGGGGTACATAAAATTGTGACGTGTCTCCATGAATTATTTTCTCTTTGTGTACAATTCTGGAGGCAATCATGCCTTCTGCCTTACTAAGATCTAATGCACAAGGCTTATAAATACATTAATGTACATGTATTCAAAGTACTTCGCAGAAGATTCTAAGGTCTCAAAGAAAAATTAGATCAATTAATAAATTACACAATAAAATTAAACATTTAAATTGGTTGAATATTAATTAAAAATCCCTAATAGATTTTACAAAATGTGGGTAATCACTGTGTAAGAAAAGAAAGCAAATAGTGTTTTATAACCTGGGCCTCATTTATTTATTGCCCTTCAAGTATAGCTTCCTAGAGAACAAGAATAGTTCGTTCCAATGGGCAAAATGTCAAGCAGGCATGGCAGAAGGCGAGGGTGGAGCTCCTGACTGAGCTCAGACATGAAAAGGAAATACACAGATGGTGGAAGCAGCGACGCCTACATGGAAGGAATACAAAGACATTGCCCACTCGTGTAGAAGTGGAGTGAGGAAAGCCAAAGCTCAGCTGGAGCTGACACTAGCGAAGGAGGTGAAGGGCAACATGAAAGGCTCCTCTAAGTACATTGTCAGGAGAAGGAAGGTTAGGGGCTCAGTGGGACAATGGACCTGGTGGCAAAGGTAGTGGTAAAGAAAAAGAGTATTTGAAATAGTAAACAAAGTTAAATCAGAAAATATTTTAAAAGAAATTGGGCTGATACCATAAAAATAGCCAGGGAGAAAACTAATATCTGAATTTAAAATAAAACAAAACAAAACATGGCGATAAATGTTCATATCAGAAAATTATAGTAAAATTATCCATAGTATAAATGAATTTTATATACAGTCATAGAAAAATAGAGATTTCATGTTAAAAGTCTAGTGCATCCTCCTCCTCAGAACAAGCCTATCCATGTTAAAGCAGGGCTTTTTACAGTCAGGTTTTAGAAATCACCAAGGATGAACATCCCACAACCTCTCTAGGATACCTGTTCCAGGGCTTAGTAATTTCCAAGGTTAAGTTTTTTTTCCTCCTATCTACATGGAATTTTCTTTGGTACAAACAGTCTGCCTTTCGCTGTGCGCCTCTGACAATAGTCCAGCTGCATCTTCTTTATGTCCCTTTACGTAGTGGAAAACAGTAGTTAGGTACATCTTCTCTCTTTAGTGCTTTCTTTTGTAGTGTAAACAAGTATCTCTTGTACATTGTATACATTGTACATATTGTACATCCCCCTAACCACCTTAGTGACCCTCTGCTGGACTTGTTCCAGTTTGTTGATATAGCTCTCATAATAGAGGGACCAAAATGGAGCACAGTATTCCAGATGCAGCTTCACAGACACTGAATAGAGGAGAAAAATCTCTTTTCTTATTCTGTTGCCTACATTCTTGCTAATGTGGTCCAAAAACTCGTGAAACTTCATCATCGCAATGGTGCACTGCTGCCTCATATTCAACTCGTTCTCAACCAGAACCTCTAGGCCCCTTTTTTCGTTGCAGACATTCTCTGCAGCCAGTTGTCCCCAGCATATGTGAATACAGGAGGAGTTTTCTTTGCTAAACTTGGAAGCATATGATATATTCATTCCTGACTGATTTCAAAATGCCTGGATCTCATCCAGTACCTTGGAAGCCAAGAAGACAGGAAACAACCTTGGGCAAAAATTCTATCAAATGTAGTTAAATAAGTAACGTCTTGAATGTTTATCATTAAATGTCTAAATTTTGTTTATATCAAAATGAGAAATCAGAATTTGATTTCAAGTTAATAGCACTCATAGTTCAAGTAGATATTCCTTTTTCTACAGGATTGTTAAGACTCAATAGCATGTGCAAGCTGAGTAAATTGCACCATCATTTTTCTCAATTAGCAAATTAAATCATATTAAAATCACTGGCAGACTGCCTTTATAATATTTTTGCTATCTTGGCTTTTTCCCTTTCTCTCTGTAAATGTTTTTGGTGTGAAGCTATGTTGTTATGTGCCAGCACAGTAGTTCCCTCGGTCCTCAAAAAGTAGACATATGTTGGCACTTATCCATCTCTAATTTTGTCAGAGTACTTCACTTTCTCTCACAGTGTTCTTCCTGGCAGAGCTCTTTGCCAGCAACCGACACAAAAACAACTGGAAATTTAAAAAAAAAAATTACTTTCAGGGCAATCCCTGTCAGAAGCACTACTTGACTATGATCCTTGCCAGAGATTTTCTCTTCTGCCTGCAGACATCTACATGGGAAACCTGTTGGTTTTGTTGCTGTAGCCATTAATTTCAGGCTCCCAGTTGTCCTTTAAAGAATATCCATTTGTATTAAGCTAGTTAGAAAAAGCAGCACTGCTGCAGTCAAAATGGCCCTGATTTAATTTTCAAAATTTTGTGTAAGTATGCAAACATATTTGAGATGTAGTACAGAAGTTTAAAAAAAAATCACAATTACAGTAAAATGTCTACTTTCAAAACATAAAGGATCCATGTATACTGCCCAAGAGAAATGGTATTCACAAATTTCTATCAAAAGAAAAATTACTAGAATATCCTAGAGTCCAGCTCTGTCTTCTCTACACTCTCCCTTCAGGCACTTACATTCATTAAGATTCCTCCATGGTCCTTACCTTCTCTAGCCTAAGCAGCTCCAGATCTCCCAGCTTCTCTTCCTATGACAAATGCTCCAGCCTCTTCATCACCTTTGTGGCCTTTCACTGAACTCATTCCACATCTCTCTCATACAGAGGAACCCACACTTGGACACGGCTCTCCCGGTGTCTCACCAGTGCTGTTGGCAACACTCTGCCTAAAGCAGCCCAGGACCCTGGTGGCCACCTTTGCCACAAGAGTACACTGCTGGCTGATGCTTAACTTGTCTACCGGGGTCCTCAGGCCCTTCTCAGCAAAGTTGCTTTCCACAGAGTTATCCCCCAGGCTGTAATGATGTATCTGTTTATTCCTCACCTGAGTTATTTAAATTTTCTTCAGCTTCACTGAGAAGTTGCCTACATGTTTGTATTAACAATATTTCAACATATTTTAGGGACAGTTCTCATCTTCTACAAAGAAGTCAACAATAACTACTTATTAAAAAAATCTTATTTTGACACAACTCTGAAAATGTTCCACAAAACTAGTACTAGTACTTTCCTACTACACTGAGGAAGAGAAGGAGGAAGAAGTCTGAAAAAAAATGTAGATAGCTGAATGAAAGTATTTGGCACCAAGGCAGAAGTGTAAACAGCCTGTATTTTAGCATATATTTCAAATCAATACTTACTGCATGAGAGAGATTTTCAAACACACTCTAACTTTCCATTAGAGTTGAAGGAAAAACTCAATACTGTTAAAACTGTTGCACAAATTGGTTAAATGACCTGTTAAATTATCTACTAGAGATATTCCTCCTTTACTCCTTCCTTACTTTAGATTTTCAGTAAGAACTTTGAGGAAATCATATGTGTGTTTAAACTCAAATTAAGATGTGAGTGCTGTAATTAACATAAGGGCATAACATAAAATACTATTCTGCTTTTCATTTGCATCTTAATACAGGATAAAAAAAAACAAGTATGAGAGCTCTATGAGAGACGTAAGTTATACTCCGGTAACTCAACAAATGTATCAATATTGCATGCTGGTATCCTTGAAATTAGCCTTGGTCATAAAAAGTCCTGATCAATACATTGCTGGTCCAGGCTTGGTCCTCCTGAAAACTTTGGAAAGACATCAGGTTTCTCTTTTGCATTCAGAGTTAGAGGGAGTACAGTGTAGATTACACAGTTAAATTGTACCTGGACTTTTCTTTTTTTGCTGATAGCAGTTTTGAGCTGAGAGTTTTGGACACTAACTTCTCAGCAGATAAGAAAAACTTTGATTAATTCAGAAATGCTGAAAATATCATATGTAGCAAATTTCTCCAGAAGTATGTAATTTGTAATGTTCCCAGACAGTTCCTCTCTGTGGGTGCTTTACTGTATTTTATCCAAACCTTGTTGATTACAGATCAATCAGACTCCTGAAGCGTTTCAAGATACAGTCTCTTTAAGTGTCTCTTTTCCCTTTAGAGTATTATTATCTTATAATAAACACACTTCTTGCAGTCCTCTTTTTACTAATACAAGAGAGTTTTTACATATAAAAGTAAATTACTGTCTTCATTGAAAACAGCAAGATAAGGTTAGGATATTTCACATGAGACATTACCAAAGATTAATTTAAAACATTAATGCAAAAATATACTATACTTACAATGCTTTTTGAGCCTGAGCAATTTAGTTTTATATTTTAAGTGTTCATTCTGGAGACAAACACTACTTATCTTTTCTAAAAAGAAAAGATTGTGATTTTACATCCGCACAGCACATCAGTCTAACCTCAGAAGTCTTCCTATTGCACTAAAAGTGCACAGTTTTAGAATATTTACACGTCCTCTTAGAAACGAATTTAATAACAGAGAATAGAAGATAACCATTCACAGCTATAAATATGTCATTTTTTAATATTGCCTTAAAACATTGTTAATGTAAGTTAAAACTATAATTTCTAGTTTACAATAAGTAAAGAATGCATGAAAAGTTAATAAATTTATCTGATATTTATATTTTTTTATTTTAAATACTGAGTCAGTTCCTCAAAGTCAATGGAATGACTTCACTATGTGAGGATTTGCTCTTTTTTACTATTAAAGTAGTATCAGCCCTGTGCCAGCTAGTTTATTGAAAAGACAGATGAAAGATGTTCTTACCTTAAAGTACTGTGTAACCCTCCAATCAGATAAAGTAAACAAACCAGCTAACTAGAACAAACAATTGTCACAATATTTTCCTTTGGGTGCCAAAGTTTTATCTTGTAAAACTCTCATTAAAACACTGGACTTTCAAACAAAATATTTAAGCATTTCAGGAGATGAAATATAGCAAATAATTTTGTACACATTAAGGAAAATCTCCAAGGCATGAAGTTAATTCCACAGTTAGAAGAGTATGGAAGTGGCATTGTAAAAGACTTTTGAGAGATTTACTCTGCTGCAGATGATGTCATCAGTAGATTGGCTGAATAAAGGGAAAGACAGGGGAGTTTATTGGGACCCTGCCTTGAAGAGAACAAAGGAGGAAAAGGTAAAAGTAACACGTAAGAGAAGAAAAAAGATCAAAAGCTGGATAATCTAAAACCTTTAAAAGAGTGTACGAACATTTTGAATGTTAATAGGAAGTAAAAGAAATCATATATCCCATTTTGAAATTTCTGGATTGACACAAATACTTTCTGACATTTGTACTGAAGGCCTTCAAATTTCCCAATGTAAGAACATTATAAGGAACAGCCAACACATGTTTCCTGAAAACAGGCATAAGGTTTATTTCACCTGCAATCCCTATAATGGGATAATTTTACACAATAAGAGAACTATGCTATTATAAGACCAGACATGTGACTATCCAGATGTGGGAAGAAGCAAACCACCACGGGCTGCTGAGACACCACCTTGAGCTACCATGGGAAACACAAGCAGCACAATCCTTTGCCACAACACCGTTCCAGCCATTGAACTTTCTTTCAATCCTCTGTCCATAGTCTACTCAAGATGGAAGTTAGCATTTTATGGCTCTTGGAAACATAAATATTTCATTATATGGTTCACTGGGCACCTTTGTATTCAAAGACTCATATGTCCATGTATTGCATAGTGAGTTGCCCTCTAGGCAGTCTACTAGAGGAGTATTTACTTTTCCTACAGTACTCAATTATTCAAAATTTTAAAAATATAATCTCTTTAATTTTATATTTTCAGATACTCCAGTGAATTTGTGGCAATAACAACATCCACAGCATAATTGTAACTGCATATGTTCAGTAACTGTACTTTCCATGGTATTGTAGATTAGTTATTTTTGCTAATCAAAACTGTGCCACAGTTTGGACTGTCTTTCAAAATTCAGTTATGTATCTGCAATACATAAATCAAATTTAAAAAATAGTTTTCTATTAAGGTTGTGTCATCTTAAATCAGTGTATTTCTAACATACTCAAAGAAGCATCGTTTCAATTTAATCTTACTTTGCATATGTTACTTCGAGATTGTTAATTCTTAAGCCTTCTTCATAAAATAATTCATAAAATATTTCTCTCTTTTTCTGGTCCACATAAAATTGGATTATTTTTTCCCATTTTATATTTGTCAGAGATTTCCTTTTTAAATAATTGGGCACCAGCTTGTGTCCAAATGCAGTAAGTTATTTTAGAGCCATCCATGTTCTTTCAATTCCATTTAAAATATCTGAAAGAGCATTCCAAAGTAATCAGACTTAACAGTGTAGCTAAGTCACCATCCAGTCCTCAAAAACAGAATTAGCTAATCATAAAACATTCTTGCTAGAAGATTAGCTTAAATGCACATTGCATAGTCACTTTTTTCTATGATTTCTTTTAATCACTTTGATACAGGTTAAGCTTTCCCCCAGAAACTTTGGAGCCTATTTCTTCTTTCATGAAAAAAATGTCATACATAATGCAATGTCTCTCCTTGTCTAAACAATGAAATAAACCATTTAAAAGAACTTTTTCTCTTATGAGAAATCTATGTTTCAATACCTAATAGATTATGAGGTTCACTCTACCTCTTCCACTACTGTTGCTATCTAATGATAGTACTAATGAATGAAGTACTATCTGTCAAAAGAATATATCATTAAAAAAACACAGAATAATTTGTTTTGTCTCCAGAAGACAAAAAATATTAATTTCTGATGATGGTAGCATTACACCTGTTTCTACATCTGAACCCAAATAGCAGTCCTAAGTAGCAGTTACAGGAACTAAAGAAGCTTCCTCGTAACATATTTATTTTCTGGTAGCTAAAACAATCCCTGGGGACAACCCAGACACCACATACCAAAGAAAAAAAATATCTTCTAGTCTTTGTGGCTGGAATTCCATTGTATCAGTGAGAAAGTAGGTAAAATTCAAACTACAAAAAACTACAATGAGCTGAAGCAATATCTTTAAGGGATGGACTAGATCACCTAATGTTTCCCATCTCTCCAATCAAGGTAAGAAGAAGCTGATGTAGAAGAATAAATTAAGTAGTCTGGGTTTAATTCACTGCGAAGGAATTATAAAATTAAATGGCAGGACTCATTATTTATTTATAACAGCTTGTCCCCTAGAACATTTTCTACTTAATATCTGGATACTGGTTTAATTCCATTAACCTACAGCCATAAACTCAAAATTTCCATGAACACCAAAGTCTCCATTAGGGATCATGTTATAAGAAAAGAAAAAAAAGAAAAATCAATATGAAACTTCAGACCTTCACTTTTCTCCCAAAGACAAACCTCAATAATTACTACCAAAAAAAAATTTTTACATGTTAATATTAATATCTATATCACAAACACTAAATTCCTCCAGTTTATTAATCTTTGTTTTTAATAGAAGGGAAATAGTCATGCTCTGAAGAAAACTAAATGTCTTTTTAACCTACATGTCATAGAATCATAGGGTTGGAAGGCACCCTTAAAGGTCACCTAGTCCAAACCCCTGCAGTGAGCAGGGACTAGATCAGGTTGCTCAGAGCTTCATCCAACCTGACTTTGAATGTTTCCAAGGATGGGTCAACTACCACCTCTCTGGGCAACCTGTTCCAGTGAAATATCCAGGGGAATTTCTTCATTATCCCTTTAAAACATATAGATAGGTACTCCATAAAATGTAATCTGTCCTATTTCGTTGATCTAGGTTCAGTGGATAGGCTCACTGTATTTTCAGTTCCAGGTGGAAATTATTGAATCCCATGAAGTTGAAAAGCAGCAAAACATTTTTTTTTTTTTGCATGTCCTTCTAGCTTCCTGAGTGCTCTTCTAGACCATTCTCAAATTTTTCTTTCAAAGAAAAAAGCATTCTTTTACATGTTGAGCAGCCAGCAACATAAATCAAGAAGGGAAATGTGTGAATAACATTTGACAAAATATTATTAGACACTTTTGAATTTAGAAAATTATGTTCTGTTGTGAATATCAGGATAACTATCAGTCTGGTTGGCATCTGAGGGACACACAGATTTAGAAATGTTTGCTGATGAATAAGTGTCCCAAAGGTTTTTTTGGGACATGAAAGTATTTTTTGTAAAGGAAAGATAATTATCTGGCTTTGCATATGAATATTTTCATTGCCCTTTTTTTTTAATTGTTAGGTTGTTTTTTCTGGTTTTAATTGCAGTTTTAATTACCTCCAAGCAGTGCAGTAATAGGTGGGGTTTTTTATTTTTATTCGTTAGAAATTAACAGGAAGGTAGGAACATTTTCCTCTCTTTAACAACATTTTACATTACTTGTGCAAGAAACCTATTTGTTCCATTTGAAACTTTCACTGTCAAAAGATTTATTTGGATTTATTAAATAGCAGATGATCATAACATTTGCATATGCAGCAAAAAATGTATCTTTGGAAACTGTAATGAGCATAAATTAAACATAGCTGAAAGCAAAAGACAGCTACTTTATATAATTCCTGTAGGACTTTAAAATGATAATCCAGTTCATCAATGATGAGTTACAGTGCAAATCTTATATTAATGCTTGTGACATGTACATTAATAGCTAATTGGAACATTGTGATGAATGTTACTACAATAAATACCATGAATTAATGAATAGGACTTTTTTTTTTTTTTTTTTTTAGTTTTTGACCAAATGAGGGGTTCTATTGATTAAATAATCTTTTAATCCTTCAATGTCATGGACTATCATGCTGAAATAATGCCTATTTCCAAAGTGTAATGTTTGTCATTGGTACTGACAACTGAGACTGAGATAGCTAATAAGCAGGGACTCTCTAAACTAGGAATTTGGACTAAACTTGGACTAAATAAACTAGGAATTATAATCATAATGCCACAGCACAAACATATACCCCCTGTACAATCAAGTGTGGTAAAACAATGTCAAGGCTAGTACCAAGCAAGAGTCCTTTCAGAGAGGCAAATGTAGTCAGTAGCTTTGTTTTAATTTAGTTTTAATCTGATTTAATCATTTTTAGCCAATTAAATATGGGACAGTTTTAGACTTTCTACTACTTCTTTCTCCCTTACAGAAAATGAAAATGAAAAGGAAAGGAAAAATAAAAAAGAAAATAAGGAAAAAAGGGGGAAAAAAAAGGAAAAGGAAAGAGAAAAAGAAAGGGAAAGGGAAAAGGAAAGGGAAAGGGAGAAAAAAGGAGAAGACCTCTGTTCCTTATGTTTTCATAACAACTTCAAAAGAACTTTATTAAAGAACTCAGTGGATATTATTTCCTAAATAAAAAAAAAAAGCTTATACCAAATGTCACTTTTTTCTAAAGTAGATGAAATTACTTTAGAGTTAAGGTTTAAGAATGCACTGAAGAAATTGTAGAAAAGAAGAGCTATTTACTGTACCTTTTAATTTTTATTCTGCAATCTGTAATTGCTAAATAATAGCTGAAGACTGCATGCTCAATGGTCTTTTCAAATATTCCGAGGCTTTTGCTTTCACCTGAAAAACTGACTTAATCTATTCTGGATTTTATGTGCTCAAAAAAAATGAGTAAAGTGCTTGGCAAAGAGAACTTGTCTCACATTTCTAAAATATTTTTCTTTAAAAAGTTGGTGCAAATGTAACCTAGAGGTAAATACAGTTACATCTCTATCATTATAAAGTACAGTCAGAACATATTTTAACTTAATATTTTCTTTCACCTGCTATTAAGAGTTTGTATAAATTGAAATGAAAAAATAAAACAAATTAAAAGTAAGCAATTTAAGTGAAACGAAATAAATTTTATAAATGCAATGTAAGTATATTGAAACAATTTCTTAAAGTTTCATGAAGGAAAACAAACGTTATTTCTTTAACTTTCATGCACAACTCTTAAGTTAAAATAGCATGTTTAGACAGTATGGGTGAATACTGAAGTCTGAAGCTGTTGCCAGTGAAAAATACCCTGAGGGTATAAACAGTAGCCTTTGGCCATGTTTGTGCCATGGAAAAGTAATCGGCAGCTGAAGTCTGCATCTCTGAGAAGATTATAATATCCTTGTTCAGAGGCTTAACTTCACAAATTCATGTATAGGTTTTGATTTTGTATCTTTAGTATTGCCTGTACAAAATGTATGGATTTTTTCCTAAAACACAAAATAAAATATTTCTAGATGCTTATCAAGTCACTCACTTTGGATTTTTTTGTGTGTGCTGATTTTTTTTTTTTTTTGAGGACAACTTTCTAGTGAGATGGAAGAGTATAAGCAATCTTTTTCTGAGGAAAGACTAATATGCGCAAGAAAAAAATCTCCTCCAGGAGGATTTAGTACAGCTGAAGATAACATGGGATTACAAAGTCAGCTCTGCTTGCCTCCTCATCACTCATACTGCCTAACTTGCAGATCTCACTTTGGTTCAGCTCTGGAGCAACCAAATCATTCCTGAGGCAAGAAAACAGAGGCACTGGAAGGAGAAAATGGAAAAGACTGTCTCAGACTGAGAAAAGATACAGATCCAGCCTCTCCAGCTAAATGTGTCACTGATTTAAAGTCCCTTGGCATGATTAATAAAAAATGAATTAAACATAACTCAAGTGATCTGGTTTCGGTTTTGATTTTGTTCAGTGAAAACTCACAATGGAAATTCTTTAAGTTGGAATACTAGTCATTTACACTTACTCAGCTTACACATTTTTCTCTTCATTTATATGACAAGAAGCTTAAATATAAACCTTCCTGAACAAATATGCCAGCCTCTCTCATAAACCTAACCAAATACCGGTAAAAGATTGATAAACAAGATGCTCTCATGTCCCAGCTGTCAGCTTCAGCACACTATTGCTGTGTGGCATGTTAAAGGGCAAATGAGCTATATTAACCTAATCCCTAGGTAGAAGCTTAGAAAATAGATTTTTTTTTCCTACTAAAATGTTAAAAGTAGAGTTTTGAAGGACTTCCTCAGGCAAATACAAATTCTTATTGCAACCCATCAAAGGGCTGCAACACAATGCCTCCTAGATTTGAGAAACTATAGCGAAGCAACTTGTGATTTTATAATTAATTGAAAGACACATGTTTAATTGAAAAAAAGCATTTCAGAAAGCTGTCAGAAAGCAGCAAGATTTCAATCAGATGTTTTCTCTTTTTTGATTCACAGTAGATAGTTCTCAAAAGAATCATACGAAGCAGACTGTGCAGCACCCCTTATGTCTGCTCATTGCTGAGCTTGTCTTTTTGCACGCTGTACAATGTAGAATTCAAATAAATTCTAGAAAATAACAGGAAAAGTTACATAAAAATATACCTTCCTCTAGAAATTTCTCTAGGAAAAAAAAAGTATATAAAACCCATGCTTCAAAAACATAAATCTGTATAAAATGATTAGTATGTTGGGTATCTTAAATATATACAAGAGCAATTGGTCTAGAAAGGCTGGGCTAATGATCTCTCCAGCACTTAGCATTAACCTTTTGCAGTGCCTCTCAAAGGGTAACAGCCATTACAGAATTATATACCAAGTTCTTGAAATGTTGTCTAATGATGAGTTATACATATTAATTAAGTAGTTAATGTTTGTGAAGTGCTTTGAAAAGGAAAAGGATAACATTGGTAAGTGCTAACTATTACTATGCTGTATTTTTTGCACTAGCTGTTCCTAAACAGATCTCTGAGGCAATGTAGCTATGGCTTGTTTGAGAACACTTATTTTTCATTCCAGTGCTGTACTATTCGGGTTTTGTGAATGAATTTAGCATAGTCAGAGTCAGGAGTAGACCTGGAACAGTTCTTGCTGTATGGGGCACATTTGCATACACACACTTGGCTGTGTACGGAAGTACATAGTTCCATTCTTACCTTAAACACACAACACTTGAACAATAACAGCTTTAAAAACATTGGAATAGCTATGTACTTGTGGGCATGGCTTTTGAAAATAATCCACTTTGGTACCCAGGCCCAAGATACTCAAGAACTTGGAACTATCGAAGTCTCAGACTATGATTTTTCAAAAAGAAGTCAGAAATTGGTCATCCATAAAGTGATTTTTTCCATTACTTGTTTATGGAAACCAAGTTCTTCGCCAGGTCTGCCAACTCACCATAGTAGGCAATAGTGCGCGATGCCCAGAAATCCACTTGAAAATGACTGCGTGGGATGTTTCTTCATGGAACAGTTGATTTTAGTAGGAGGGCTTAGGGTAGTCTATGGATGCTGCCAAAACAATCATGAAATCATCATCTACTGCGCGCTAAATCCTCCAAATTTGTAAATTTTCTGAAGGGGTTTTTTTTTCTTCATTTTTAAACAGAATTATGTACACAAAAAGATGTACCTAAAAGAACAGTTTGACAAGATTGATTTTTCTCTTGTGAACTGCCAATTTCTCCAATCTGTTTACAGTTTATTACTTGGCCACGTTTGGACACCATCACCCAGTTTTTCAGTTTTGGTTCAGTTTTTCCATCTTAGTGAGGGATAAAGAGACTATAACTCCTGCCATAATCCTAGTCCACAACTTTCTTTGAGTCTAAGATTCTCTTAGAAATAGTTTTTGTCACCTATTTTTTTCCCAGTATATTTCTATTCTGCTGAACTCTTTTCACTCTTTGATTCCCTGCACTGGTATCCCATGACTGAACTGAATGGATTTTTTAAAAATATGTATGTGTCACATAACTGAGTATCGATTATTTTTATGCAACTTTCTAGACAAGCAGAAACTTATGGTAAACATAACTGAAATGAAACTTTTTGTTTATTTAGTGCAAATAGTTAATATTAAAAACCAGCTTATCCTAATAAAAGAGCAAAAATAAAATGTACAAGTAGAAAAATATGATTGTAACTAACCATTGTAAACCACTAAAGCACAGCTGTCACTTTTTACTGAACTATTAGAGCTGGCATTGGCAGCACCAAGTAAATAAATATTTCTCTTTTTTTAGATTTTATGGCACTAAATACTGTGTTCTTCAACATTATGCAGTTTATAGAACAATAAGTTATGGAAAAGCTTACAAAAAGAATTAAATTTTACAAAAGCTTTAAATTTTAATATTGTTTCTTTACTTCTGTAACTTCCTTCTAATTTTTACCTTTCATTTTCTGCTCTGGTATAAAAACTACCTGCCGAGCTCTCATAATAAGTATATTCATTTAACAGCATAAGATGCAATTTGCTTTTGGAGCAGGGTGTAATAATGGAACTGGACATGGTGGCAAAATATGGCAAATTGTGAAAAATATGACAAATTTATAGTCCATTTTCTAAGAAAGTGCTTGCTCATTATTACTTTTGATTTAGAGTAGATCTCTTTATTCAGTAATCACATGGGAATTTATCTAAAGTGATTTACTGAATGCATGACCATACAAAAGATGACTTTTAAGGATAAAGTTATATGAAGTCCTAGCACCCTGGACTGGAAAAAGTCTAGGTGATCAAAATCAACATGGCAATGAAGTTGAACAAGCTGTGGGGAGCTATAAAGAAAACACAGTGCAACATAGAAAAAAACCCAACCAACCAAACAAAAAAACAACCACCCAAACATTGGATTGTCCAAAAGTTTTATCTTACGGGTAGTAAAGAATAACATAATATTAAAAAGTTTACCAAGAACGTGAAGAACAGTGAGACATATTTAACCTGAAAAGGAATCTAATCTTAAACAACACTACAAAGAAGCTTTCAGTAAAAAGCAAGCAGACTTGCACGCATACAGGTGTCCAAACAGCCTTAGGGCTCTTTTAATACATGAAGAACCAAAAGTTTAAGTGAAATATCAGTAAGAGAAATTAAAATGGTGATATACATATGCATAAGATGGAAAAACAGTCTTTTCTATATTCTGGTATTTTAATCCATTCTTCTCTTAACCCCATGTGAGTTTTATGCCAGATAACAGGTGAATTTAGCAGCAGTTTTAGTGATAATCCATTCACTGCTATTTTCTAATACTCTTCAAATGACATTTTCAGGAACTGTCAGGCCGAAGAGATTAATTGACACTATCCCCCTTATATCTAAATGCTGCTTTTTGCTTTCAGTGTGGTTGGATTATCTGCATAGACCTTAACAAATAATCAGCAAATAATCTAATGCAGTACATAAAGCAAAAATATTATTTTTCTGTAGCTTGATTTCTGCCAATTTAAGCTCTGCAGTTTCAGAAGCATTGCAAGCCAATGGTGGAAAAAAGGGCAGTAAGGCTTGATTTAGAAGATTATATTTTTAGTCATTAACATTTGTTTTAATATGGAACTTGTCTGAGGAAATACATTATATTTAGTGTTGTATTTTCTTTATTGGAAGGTATTTCTAAATTTAGAGTTCTATTTATCAGTGTGCTACTCACTGTACACACAGATAGGAGCTGGCCATCAAGAACAAAAATGCTGAGTGAAACATCATTCCATTAAAGATGACTTTCAAGACATACTCTCCATTTTGTTTAGATTTTGCCTAGGAAAAAAAAATACTAAGCACAAGTGAGATCTTTGAAATGTTTCTGCTTTGGATTGTCTGTTTTGGCTACTTGATGATGAGAAGATAAGAAATCCCAAATGTACTTAAAACATTTAACCAAACAGCCACTCAGAGAGCAGAAACAAACTAGATGTCTGCCAAAAAACTCCTGAAAATATAGGTCTATGAAAACTTTAGCTATTTTCAGCCACTAACATACAGAGAATCCTTTGTGCAAGAAATCTTGTCCTTTCAGTACCTGTAGGTTTGCACTCTCAATAGAATATCATCTTTCAGAAAAGAAAGCCCATTTTAGTATTCACCTACACAGATTTCTTAATGGGAAAGCACCATTACAGATGACAGCTGGTTTCTTTAATACTGTTACTAAATCTGGCTCTAATGTCTTATCATGTTCTTCCAGAGCACATTATCATAAGCCCAATAGCAATGAGTTACCTATTCACCTGCACTAGGATTCATTGCTTTGCACAGAAGGATAGATTTCAGTGATGGGTCATACCTCGTAGGATTAGTTTAAGCTTGCCCTGAAATGTTGGGTTTTCCCTCTGCATAATTAACAAAAAAAAAAAAAAAAAAAAAATTGCAATGGTGAAGAAAATAGGCTTGTTAGATTTAGACTACGCTTCTTCCCTTAGCTTTAGATTACATGAAAAAAATGAAAGGTTAGTCTAAAGATGTATTCTAGAATAAGCCAGGGTGATCTGTATGCAAGATTATTTTTTCCATGCACCTAATTTTATAATGCATTATTCCTTGTTCAAGCAACACCATTTTTTCCCAATTCTTGTCATCATGATTCAACTTCTGGGGAACAGAGACTCATTTATTGTGATTCTTTCCTCACAGGACTTTTGAATTGCTTTTGGCTTGCTCAGAATACACTAGCAGAGTTGTCACTGGTTGGAACAGGTATTGTGCTGGCTGTGCATTCTTTACATTGCTACCTACAGACTGATGGATTGATTTGAAAATGCCACAGGCAGGTTTAACATCCTTTGCTGGGATTAGCCTGGGATTGGCTTTAGCGAGATCTGAGGCTCCCTGACTAAAACTTGTGCTGATGCCTATCAGTTCTCAAACACCAGGGATGTTTAGTGTTTCTACCCGCATGGCCAAAGTCAGCAGGCAATCACACTTCTGCTGCACTGGACCATATGGTATGGAAGACAGTGTCCACTCAAATCCACCTAATTCATCCCTGTTTCTTTTCTACAGGAATCTAAAAACCTTTACTCAATTCAAATTGTCACCTCCCCCTGTTTCCCACTCCCCGCAGCGTGGATCAGCCTCTGAGAACTCATCCAGAAAATCCCCTGCTAGCCCCACTTTCAAATTCTTTCAGTGAGCCCATTTCTGCCAGTTTTGCTTTTGCAAACCTTGGTACTGTGTGGAGAAAATGTCTTCTGCTGCTCCTTTTTCTTGTGTGTCTGTATGTTATTTTAGGAGGGGTGGGAAATTTCAGATTTTGCTATGTATGAATACTACTGTCAATAAAATCTTCTTTAGCATGATCTGGTGGTCATACTTTTATTACTCCTATTTACTTTTAATAGCTGGTGCTTAAACATGTCGTATCTTGGTATAGTTCTGTTACTCTGCATATGTGTACATATATGCACTTGTAGTAACTTGCAAGAGTCATTGTTAAGCAAAAAGAAATGCTAGGAATACAATTAATAACCACAGTTAGTATTAAGTATATACCATATCATCTTACATTATCATTTCTGTATTGACAGGAATTTTTACCACACACCTTATATTGAAGAGTATCTTACATCCACTCCAAGTTTAATGGCATCTTTGTTATAGGGCGTACTTTTCCTGAGCACCTGCACTCCTGTTTTTTGAGATGAAGCTAGGTTTTTCCAAGGACTCAGTAGAATTTAAGCTAATGGCTTTGCCTCTAAGCCTTCATCTTCTAAGGACCTTCTTTTCTGAAGGGCTTGCACTAGACCTCAGGCCAGCCAGAGGCCAAACAGAAGCAATGTGCTTTGATCAGCATGGAGGGAGCCAGCAGGGATATCAGGAAGGGTCATTCCCACCTCCCCTTTCTCAGCTGCGACCATATGTTTCAAGGCCCTTCTCTCTTTCTCTCAGTGTGAATTACTAGAAAGTCTCTGCCAGAGTAAATTGTTCTTTATTTAGTTTTCTCTTTCAGAGTGTTGGATGCTGCTATTACGAGGGAAAAAGAATTTCCATTCTAGCAAACTTAACCTATTCTGAATACCCAGAATGACTGAGGATATATCAGAGTAAACAAACAAACAAACAAACAAACACTTCTCTTTTTTATTTATTGCCTTTGTTTTAAGAACAAGGACACTGAGATAATTTTTATAAACATATCATGCTAAAATATCGGCTTATCCACCCTATGCATTACAAGTTTCATAAATCTGAACTCCTGGCAGCTTCATCTGAGTCCCCAGAGAATGCCAAAGGTGAAGTTTAGCAATTTCAACATGTGCCAAGGTCGAAACACTTACCCACTCCCAGAAGGCAACAGAATTGCAAACATAACCACCAGGTCTAATATTGTACAAGTATTGCCAAGAAAGAGGAATGTGTTAAACAGGGAATATGCACCAAACCCTGCTATGTTCCTCTCACCCAGAAAGCAGCTGATACACTGTTGATGCTATTCTGTTTCATGTTGCAACATGCACATTTCTCACAGGTAATGAGGAACGCAGGCTTTGGTTTAGGGTCTTTTTTTTCATTTTTGAAGTATCAGCACAGTCAGAGTGAAAGTAGTTGTTACATTCCTAATGGTACTTCAGTGTTTAACTTTACCTGTGCAGTGGAGTGACACCACATAAACAGAAGATTCCCATAATTTCTTTTGTTGGATGTTTTTTCTGACTATCATCCAATGCTTTATAGAGAAAATTTATGTATAAGCTGAATTAAAGGGAAAGCATCTAAAATCATCTTGAAGTATATCCAAGAAAAAGAAAAGCAGTGGCCTAATTTGTCTAGATCCCCTTGTTCCCCTTGTCGACAATAAAAGAGATCCCTCCAGCGAATAATTCATCCCATCCTACGGGGGTGAATCTGTCTGTGGACTGCACCACTTTCTCCAGTGTCTGTAGGTTCAACTGTCTTCCTCAGGATGAAGTTACTTCAATCACTACTGTGGAATCTAGATAGTTTAGAGATATATGAAAGGATGTAGCCTAACATTAAATTGCTTAAAAATTAAGACACTGACATACTTAGGAGCATAAAGAAACTACTGTAGCTCAGTAAAAATGTCAACACCAAGCAAATCTCACAAAATTATGCTGTTCCATACTGAGAGTTTGAACATCAAGGACAAAAATACCAGGAAATATAAAATAATGTAAAATAATCAGCCCCAAAACTAAAAAATATTTCATTATTCATTATATCAAAGAAAAAAATAATCTTATTCATCAAATAGCAGAGAGGATGCTTGAAGATGAAGTAGGGAAGCCAAAATGATTGCAAGATTCCTATAAAAGTCAGAAAAATTGTATTTAATCAAGGTCATTAAATGTTTTTCGGTACTAATGGCCAACAACCTCAATTCATACAATTCCTAAGTCTACCTCCTATGATTTTGTATAAACCAAGCTAAAAAATGGAAATAACCAGACAGCTGTCCAGTATTTTGGAAAAAAATAATCTGAATAATCAACTCCTGTGGAACGATTTGTGAAAGCTTTGTTTTGTTTTCCCTCCATATGATTTTTTCCTCCAGGGATTCATATAGAATTTTAACATTGAAAGTCTAAAAGGTAACAACAATTGGTTAGAGAATGTCTCTAAATAATTCAGAACCAAGACAACCATATATCAATCTTAAATGTCAATGTTATGTGAGTTTTTATCTTCATAGTATCAGATTTCTTAGAAACCCAGTGACCACACCCAAGGGGATCATAGTAAATAAAATTAAAAACTGTGAAATATTTTGAGGTTCTTAGATGAAAGCTCCCAGGCACATGCCCGGTATGAAATTTATTATTAAAGATTTAAATTTTCACTAAATGTAAATTTTTTTTTTTTTCTTTTTGTCAAAGACACATTTGAATAAAAACACTAAAAGTCAGACCTGCAAAGTTTTTAATTTCAATGATTGTCACTGCCTCACTAAATCCAAGTTGTACATATTTATTTGTGGAACAGCAATATTAATGTTAGGGGTAAGTGCTTCAGGAATAACATGTTACATGTGAATACAGTCACAGGTGAAATTTCTTCTTTGGGCCCTGACTCAGACACACAGTGCAGTTACAGCTATTGCAATGCATTATTGTGCACTAGGTAGCAGGCTAGAAATAACAAACATAAGAAAAAGACCAGAAAAATACTTTACAGGGCATCAAAGCCTACCCATACTAATGAATAAATTATAGAATCCTTTCTGAAAATATGTTGTTTCCTGTTAGGTTCTAAACTCTTTTTACTCATATTGATACTCCCCTATCTCTGCTGGAGTTAGGTACACTATAGGACTACATCTGTTCTTGTTACAGCTTTATAGCATTGGTGGGTTAAAGTCACTTTAACAACTGAATGTCAACCAGATCCTGTTCCCTTTAGACAACTCTGAAGATTGTGAGGGTGCCAGTAATGATGCAGACACCAATTTATCAGTACTTGGACATTGCCATACATCTCTACAAGATGTTTGGGTATTCTCCCTTAGTTTCTCCTCTGCTTTCATCATGTCTCATGATACTAATTTCTATCTAACATTACTACTTTTTTCTTCTTTTTTTTAAAGTTAGTTTCCTGAAAGGACGATTAAAAAAAATGTAAAACAAATGCAGTAAATGAAAAATTAGTCCGTAGGAAAAACGTGTTCTAAATTCAAATTAAGGAAGTAAAAATGTCCTGGTTAGGCTGAATCAGTAATTTAAGACAGCACTATTTGTCCTTCACATTAGTTTGTTATTCTGATTTGCTATTCTTCCTCAAATCTCTACATCTGCTAATAGTCATACCTTCACAAACACATTATCCTCTCTGATTTCAGAAGAATCACATTAAAAGACATTTTCCCATTAAGTATTTGCATTGAAAAACACCAGCCTTGTATTCAAAGAAGGTTCTACTTACTTTCATACAGCGAAAGTAAACAAAAATAGCCCGTTTGTACATAACCATTATTAATCACAGAATCACAGAACAGTAGGGGTTGGAGGGGCCCCCTGAAGATCATCTGGTCCAACCCCCCTGCCAAGGCAGCATCACCTAGGGCAGGTTGCGCAGGAACACATCCAGTCAGGTTTTGAAGGTCTCCAGAGAAAGAGACTCCACAACCTCTCTGGGCAGCCTGTTCCAGTGCTCCATCAACCTCAGAGTAAAGAAATTTTTCCTCATGTTGAGGTGGAAGTTCCTGTGCTGCAGTTTATGCCCATTGCCCCTCGTCCTGTCACTGGGCACTACTGAAAAGAGACTGGCTCCAGCCACCCTTCAGAGATTTACAGACATTGATAAGGTCCCCTCTCAGCCTTCTCTTCTCCAGACTAAACAGTCCCAGGTCTCTCAGCCTTTCCTCATGTGAGAGATGTTCCAGTCCTTTGATCATCCTCGTAGCCTTCCGTTGGACTCTCTCCAAAAGTTCCCTGCCTCTCTTGAACTGGGGAGCCCCGAACTAGACACAATACTCCAGATGAGGCCTCACCAGCCTGGGTAGAGGGGGAGGATAACCTCTCTCGACCTGCTGGTCACACTCTTCTTAATGCACCCCAGGATACCATTGGCCCTCTTGGCCACCAGGGAACATTGCTGTCCCATAGGTAACTTACTGTCTACCAGGACTCCAAGGTCCTTCTTAATGGAGCTGCTTTCCAGCAGGTCAACCCCTAACCTGTACTGGTGCATGGGGTTGTTCCTCCCCAGGTGAGGGAGATACAAACAAGTGTTGAGTTATAAAAAGTAACACATAACACTTTCAGCACTTTCTGGTTGCAAAGATAAACGTTATCACATTAGCTTAGAATTTTAGTATGTCAGCATGAAGTCCCTCAAATTTTCAAAATTGTAATTAACAGATATTCTAATGTTCTTATTAGTGATGATTTGCTTGCATTAGATTTGTCCATGGAAATGTCCTATCTGTGTGCAAATTTGTTTGTGACAAGCAGGAAATCCGTATGACTTTTGCTCCCATACACTTCAGTATTTTCTTCATATATGAGATGACTGCAAGTACATCAAAAGGAAACTCAAGTCCTATGTAGTCAAATAGCAGGAAGCCAAACCAGCAATTCTGCTGATGCCACAGCTCATTAAAGATGTAAATTAAAAATACTAACAACATAGAGATTTGCTTAACCTTTTACCAGTATGCAAATCCCTAATCTGATCCTTATATAAGGTTGGTTGATTTATTACAAAGTTTAATAAAGAAGCCCTTTGAGGCATTCAAACTGAAAGTTCATTGTCAAAGGCATTACTTCAGTAGCATAGTTTGGGATTAGTTTCAAAATTGTTTGTGTGAAAGTTATCTATTTCACTTTGGAACACAGAAATTGGATATGTTCATAGATGGTTCCGAACAATATTCATAGGTGTTCAACTGTAGAACTTAAGCTTGACGAAAAATCTCTTACATATGCTTCTACTGGTCAAAACTTGGTTCTCTGTGAGGGACTCTATTACTAGTTCATCACAATAACTTCAAAGGGTACATGCTGAAGTTCAGTTCACTTTTTGGATGCATCTTTTTCCTGTTTGCCTTACAAGATTTATGAAAACACATTTAAAAAAAAAAAATTCCCCAAAAAGAAATTTCCATAGAAAAACACAGTTTCTGGGTCTGGTGATTTTGTCCCAGCTTATAGTATTTAGCTCAAGATCTGAATTTCTGTTTTGTTCTCTTCATGGTGTTGTAGGCGAAAGTGTGAATAAAATGTTTAGATGATGTGCATTCTCCCATGCATTTTTTTTCCTCCTTCCACTTATTAAATAAAAAAAGTCTGTCCCTTACAGCTACAGAATAAAACACTTGGAAATGTGACTTGAATGAATGGAGAAAGGCAGAAAATTATATCATAGTATTTATGTTTCTCAAGTACTGATTCAAAGAACAAGTCAAGGTTGTACAACACAAAAGCAGTTATATGATCAAGTTGATCTACTGTGTATTGTCTGAAAGACTTTATTAATGTAATTAAAGCACAGAAGCCAATGTTTAGTATTTGGTGTGTAGAAGCTCTTTCAATATTTCCTTATTAGCATAATGGTAAAAGCTGAACATATGGGTGGGACTAGGAAATATCTCTTTTCACATCTGACACCAATATTCTATTCCAATCTCCACTTCAAAAGGTTTGAGTAGCAACTGTTGGTCCTAGGTTTTCCTTCCAATTTTTACCACACAATTGTCTGAATTAATGGGCAATTATTCCTGATAGTCTGTACTTTAAAAAAGTTGATAAGGTATGCATGATTCTATTTTCCAAAGTAGTTACTAAATTTAAACAAATGAAAATAATTTAAACCTCTATATTCAATTTATCAGGATTTCTTTGCAGATACACTCAGGTATGGCAGCAGCATCATATACACAGATGAAAAAAGAGCTCTCTGCACTTCTCTGGGTTTATCTTTACAGCTTCCATTGAAATTCCACTTACACAACACTGTAATTACTCCAGCCTTGCTGCAGTTGAAGTAACTCAGAGAGTACAGTTTGGAATCACTTTGTCACATGACAAACAGCAGGCAGTAAATCTCTGACAACATAAATTAGTCACTTACTGAAATAAGGAGTAACAATTAATCACCTCAGAGAACACCTGGCAGAATTACCCATCCCTGCAACTACTATTCCTTAATGACAAACACTGCACCATAATTCCAGCACATGCTGCATCATCTCACATAGCTGAAGAGATAATCCTTATGAACTGAAAGATGGTAAAGTATCCCTAAGGTTCATCTTGATTATATTAGGAGAGACAAAAGCCCCTGTCAATGTACTTCTGTGAAAATAAACTTTTAATGTCATTCATGATTTATGGTATATGTGAGTTTCCTGATGAAATAATACTAATTCTTATTTATAAGAAACATTTTCTTTTGAACAAATAAAATCAGTCATAAAGCTATGATTCTCAGGGTTTTTTTTTTTTACATTTTTTCCCTTAGATATATTATTGTATTTTATGGTCACAATATTCTTTAATTCTGATTCCTCATCCATAAAATTTTACAATTTTTATACCTATGTATTTGCAGAGTAGTTTACAGTACACAAGTACAAAACACCCTGCTGTGAAGAATATGACATATGCTGATGCATCTCTGCATGTCATGAAGCTGAACCAACCTCAGCTGTAAAAACTATTCCATTAGGAAAAGCACAACTTTGTAAGCATCCATCCAGCACAAAGAACAATTCTTCCCTCTATACCTTGCAGAATAAAGTATACCCATTATTATGTGCATTTTTAACTGTGCTACTCCCACCAAGACTGCATGTCCAAAAATTGAAGTGATAGAATGGGAAAGAAAAGATCACTTACTTAAAACAGTAACCAATATGCAGTTCAGGTCACATCTTGGAATAAACCCAGCCTTTGTATACGGTGTGGATATGCCTGATGCTGCCTTGTTCCTGTGTGCAGACTGTGCACACAATCATAATCCGAAATACAGTTCCACTCTCTCCTGTTTGTCCTAGAAAACAGTGTTTTCTCCTCCTTGATATTAAAGTATGTATTGAGTACAATTTCATAACTTTTTTTTTTATGGACTCTTCCCACAACATGCACAGAATATTATAAAGAACCTAGAATATACATTCTTTGCAGTTAAAAATAGCTATTACACTTAAGATGGTGGCAAAATAGTTTCTGCTTTGCCTGTTGGGGGTGGGTGGGGAAGATCCTCATGTACTTTACAGCTAGCTTAACATCAAACTCCTCAGCTAATTTGATATGCAAATATTCTGTTCAGTACATATACAGAGCTTTCTTTTCAATCATTACCTATATTATGAAATTCTTATTTAATAACAATCATTTTAGAATTCGATTAATGATTTGAATTTCAAATTGTTTCTCATAGAAATAGAGGTTTAGCCTGCCACTGTGAAAGGAAAGCTAAAGCTTCCCAAGAGTTCAAACTCTAATGAATGCTCAGGAAATATTTCTGCTATTTGCTCATCTCTGCTTGCTTTTTAGAGTTGAGAATATTTTTATTCATCTGGTATACAATCATATTTCAGGTCCCTATTTTTAATTATACAGTCATCAATTACTATTTTTTTCAGATTTAATGGAAACCGGGAATATCAAGGAAAATGGAAATTTTTTTCAAGAAAATCTTAAGCAATTTTCAATTGTATAGTTTCTAGTTAGTCATCCAACTGGACAAACCACCTAGAGCCTCTAGATCTTACCTGAACAAAATACAGATGGCAGAAAACAGAAATCCTTCTCACTTGTATTTATTGCACTGGAGCCAAAACAAATAAAGCTAGTAAACTTTGTCTCTCATATCTACCTTTAAGGATGCTGCAGAAAATATTCTCTACTATGCAGCACAGTAGAGACAAGATGTTACCTTCTGACGGCAATAGAAATTATTTTCTTTGGCCTGCCCAGAAGGAACTTGAAAAAATTATCATAAGATCTTTCAGTAGTAAAATTGCTTGCGAATTTCAATTAACTAAACTTCTACCCTAAACATCCTAGAATCCATGTGAAACGTATCAAAAGCCTCACATCATTATGATCTGTGGCAACAGAGCACTAGTTCTCGAGGACAGAAATAAAGGTTAGAGTTTTGATGCCATTCTTTACCAGCTTCCTTATCTTAATAGAGCCAAGTATATACAAAATGCAACTACAACCATAAATTTTTTCACCATCACAGACACTTCTACCATCATTAGCAAAAAGTCATGGTTAGTTGTCAACTGTGCATATTTGTCCAATAATTTGAAATTCTGTGTGCTCTGCTGAGTAATGTTAGGAAGTAGTAGCTTTGAGACAGGTGCCATGATCTTTGATGTTAAGTAGTGACCCATGAATTCTTTCAGCAACTGATCCACACCAAAATATAATCCAAGTAGAACTGGATTATTTAACTGGAACCATTTGCAGAAAGCTATGAGCAAAGGCAAAATGGCTTGTAAGGATATGAAACATTTTGTTACAGGATAAGTAGTAGATAACTAAAATGTTAAACATAAGCAAACACTCAGACACGTTACTGAAAATCTGGTAAATACATTATGTTGAGTTAATATCCTTTAATTTATCAAGTAATTTCAATCGGTTGATGATCTCTGAGATACTTATCACAGATCGTTAGCACTATTTATTCAAATTTTGGAATAAAATTTTGGAATAAAATGGTTAAATTTCTTTCACATATTTTTTAGAACTCTACTAAATACAAGCACTTTTGAAATAGATATAAGCAGTGTAACAACAATCCAAAGACGAAATATTTTTCTTTTCCACCACAAGTTTAGAAAAAATAAGAGTGTATAATTTTTGCCATAGTGTAACTTACAGGGTTTTTGTAGTTTATCATGTTAGTTAACCTTTATTCTGTCCAGCAGCTATATCTGGAAGGACATTTTCTTTTTAGTTTTTTTCTAAATGGTGTTTATGTTCAAATATATCATTTCCTCACTTTTTCCTTCTTTCTGTCACTTTATTTCAATGCGTAGTCCAATTGTTTTGATTTTTAAATCTGATAACTATTCAGGAGAATAGTACTGCAGCACATGGGATATGTGTGTTCACTTTAGAGGTGTTTTGAAGAACTTGTACAAATAAATGTTTTGTGCAAGGACTCAAATGATCCACATCAGTTTGAACTCACACAGTTATTTGTTAATATTGCCCATTTCAATATCTGTTTATACCTGAAACAAATCTACACCTCTAGCTTTGACTAATCTAATGACTACATAACAATGAAATCCCCACCATTTTAGATTAATCAGAGTTCTTCATCGTATGTCACACTGAGATCTTAATTTGTTCCACTGTTTTGCCTTCACACCTGTGCTTCCATGACATTTTTTAACACTAGCATAGGATGACTCATTCTTCAGAAGATGCGAATTAGACATGTATGGATGTCTCAAAAAACCTTTAACTGATTTAGCATGGAAAGTCTAAATGGAAGTCACCATCTCCTTACACATACTAGAAATAACCACCTATTAAAAATACTGTTTCCTTTACCAAGCAGCTAATAAAAATAAAAAATACAAACACAAAACATAAACTGGGCATTGTGACTTTTCATTAAAGCAGAAGAGGATAAGTATGATTGTTGAGAGCTCCTTTTTATTTCATGCCCTTGAAGATTCTTTCCCTGCATTTCTTATTTGGCCTGCTGCTGCAAAAATATCAAGTACCTCTCCCCATTCCCACACACTGAATACAAAGAAAATTTTTTCTCTGATTTTCAAGGAGGTAAGTTCCATTAATTTTACTTGAAATATATCAAAGTAAGTACTGATAAGGACAAAACTGGACTTAATGGATTCATCACTGCTGAATATCCACATGGGTTTTATTCTGAAAACAGAAGCCAACTGATGCCACAATAGAGTGGGTGGAAAACTGAGTATTTGTATTGGGTTTGTGTGGCAAGGTTTTGGTAGCGGTGGGGGATGCAGGATGGCTTCTGCGAGAAGTTGCTAGAAGTTTCCCCTGTGTCCAATAGAGCCAGTGCCAGCCAGCTCCAAGAGGATCCACCACGGCAAAGGCCGAGTCCATAAAAAAAAAGACCACACAGCATTTGCAGCTGGATAGAGGAGTGAGAATATGTGAAAACAACTCTGCAGACACCAAGGTCAGTGAAGAAGGAGGGGGAGAAGGTGCTCCAGGTGCCAGAGCAGATTCTCCTGTAGCCCATGGTGAGGCAGGCTGTGCCCCTGCAGCCCACAGAGGTCCACGGTGGAGCAGATCTCCCCCTGCAGCCTGTGGAGGACCCCACGCCAGAGCAGGTGGATGCCTGAAGGAGGCTGTGACCCCGTGGGGGACCCACACTGGAGCAGTCTGCTCCTGAGGGACGGCACTCCATGGAAGGGCCCCAGGCTGGAGCAATTCATGAAGAACTGCAGACTGTGGGAAGGACTCACATTGGAGAAGCTCATGGCAGACTGTGGGAGGGACCCCACGCTGGAGCAGGGGAAGACTGTGCATCCTCTCCCTGAAGAGGAAGAAGTGGCTGAAACAACGTGTGATGAACTGACCGCAGCCCCCATTCCCTGCCCTGCTGTGCTGCTCGGAGCGGGGAGGTAGAAAAATCAGGAGCAAAGTTGAGCCTAGGGAGAAGGGAGAGGTAGGCAGAAAGTGTTTTAAGATTTGGGTTTAGTTCTCTTTTTGATTGGCAATAAATTAAATTAATTTCCCCAAGTCGAGTCTGTTTTACCTGTGACGGTAATTGGTGAATGATCTCTCCCTGTCCTTATCTCAACCCACAATCTTCTCATTATGTTTTCTCTCCCCTGTCCATCTGAGGAGGGGAGTGATGGAGTGGCTTTGGTGGGCATCTGGTGTCTAGCCAAGGTCAACCCACCACAGTATTGTGGGTCTACAGTTTCTTATAAGACAGTAAATATACTGTTCAAATGCTTAATTAGTACCATCTTTTTTCACAGTGATACAAGTGACTGCAAATAATGATTGTATATTTCAGATACATTTAGAATGGCTAAACCCAGGGAAGTGGTTGAGTTTCCATCCCTGGAGGTATTTAAAAGACGTGTAAATGTGGTGATTAGGGACATGGCTTAGTGGTGGACTTGGCAGTGCTATGTTAATGGTTGGACTTGATGATCTTAAAGGTTTTTTCCAACCTAAATGATTCTATGGTTCTATGCTGTTGTAGAAACTCAGTTATCAGGTCACCAGAAGAAAGTTAGGGAAGTTTGAAAACCACGTTGTATAAGAATAGTTATTATCAGAGTACTGTGCAATGTACTACATACCCTCATTAGCAGTTAGGACTGTAGGAAGTGAAAATATTCAACACTTTGAAGATTTAAGGTTGTGGTTTGTCAGTGGGTGGAACAACTTCAGCAATTTTGTTTACATGTTATTGCAATTACTATAGTGAAAAGATTTTCCATTGTAATTCAGCCTAAATTACCTGGACCATTGTGTTGACATGTTACTTGTTTTCCAGCTCATCCGAGATCACCTGGTAGAGAGAACTAGTAAGTAAATATTTGGTAAATGGTACTTTTTCATTTAAGAAATTTGTAATTATAGTTCTTTCCCTCTGCAATACTTGAATATATCTAATTGTTCTTCCTTTTAACTTTAATGTTAGGTTTCAAACTGGTGAATGGACAGGAAAGCACCATTAGAGACTTTATTCTAGCATTGCTTTCCCTCCTGTACAATGATTTGAACTCAAGCAATAAAGTTAAATGGAAAAGGCACTACACTAGATTTTCAATTACAGCAGAGGCAGGGAGCCACAATTATCCCTTTCATTACTGAAATACTCCTCATAGCTACACAGACAGAATCCCTGCTGCTTCTACTTCTGCTATTCCTGTTGCTGTTACTGCTGTTCTTAAATTGAAGTGCCCTTGAAAACAGATGAGGTTATAGGTCACCAAGCAGAATTTAAAATTGTGAAAAATGTACATTTAAAAGAAAAAAAAAAAAGGAGCAGTAACACAGAGACATTCAGACCTTCTTTTTCCTTATCTCTGCTGCAAAGATATGATGTTTCTCCAGATCTGTAATTAATTATAATAGTAGTAACTGTGTCACCAGGTTGTCGATATGCATGAAATATGAGTGTGAGTCCTGTCTTTTTTTTAAGAGTACTTCTATCCAGACATATTTTGTACCAGAATCCACTGACTGAACAGTCAGGAATCAGGTGCATTCCATCTCTAGTCTACCCATCTACTGTGTTACAAATTACCAAGAAAAAATATTCCTTTTTGACTGTTTTGAACATCTTTATATGAAGGATATCGTATCTCAGGAGCAGTTCTTTATTTCCTCTATCTAGTTCACTTCACTTTGGAAGTGAATATCCTTTCTACCAAGCACATAAAACTAACCAACCACTTCAAGAGCGGAATTGCAAATCACCAATATTTGCATAGCCTTGAAAGTGGTTTGCCTTTTGTGAGGTGGACCAGCAACTCATACCTTGCCTATCAGCCTCCTGTGTGATTCAGAATTGGCTCCTCTGCAAGAACTAAGGAAAAAATAGGAAGAAAGTTCCTTGTGTCATCTTTTCTTCAGGAGATGATTATGACCTATCCTATTAATACTAACAAAGATGAAAAGAAGACTATTAAGACAGTAAGTGGCAAGATTCTGTTTCGGACTGAGCAAAATATGTGTCAGGAAGCATATGAAGTTTATGTAAATGCCAAGAAAAACTGTCTAAATGCAATAGACAATACATTACCTAAGACAAAAGGTCTGTACCTGTGCCTCAGAAGTAAAATAGTTAACATACATTCAGCAAACTGGACACAATGGTCCCTGCCACATAACAAGACCAAACAAATATCATCTTCACCCACGAAAAGCCTCAGCACTCATCAATTAACGTACAGGCTAAAGGCATGTTGCAAGGAACACATTACATACTGATGTATCGTGAGAGAACTGCAATCATGCCGAACTCTTCCTGAAAATTTCAGTCATGAAGGAAGAGTTGTCCAATCCTTAAGATTTTCTGATGAATAATGAAGTCCAGAGAAGATGTTGCACACAGGAAGCATACTTTTCAAAATA
The DNA here is from genome assembly GCF_000687285.1 of Phaethon lepturus. Taxonomy (NCBI): domain Eukaryota; kingdom Metazoa; phylum Chordata; class Aves; order Phaethontiformes; family Phaethontidae; genus Phaethon; species Phaethon lepturus. Next base: position 14,295 of record NW_010532585.1, on the reverse strand, counting down.
CTTCAAAAATGTCATACTTTTACAAGAAAGAAATAAAAGCAAAGCCTTCTGAAATAGCCCAGAAACCCTTTTTTCTTCTTTCTTCCAGTCTTGGATCACAGAAAGTCAAAGACTTGGAAAAAGTTTTTTTTCTGTGGTTTTTGTTGAGGTTTTTTTTCTCTTTTTTGACAAAATTAAAACACACACACAATCATGAGTGAAATAATTTGCTTCTTCAGGCTCACACTGACTGCACAAATAGAATCACATGTGGTTATGTGAACACACCATATTTTATTCATGCTGGAAAATATTTATCATCTAATTAAAATTATCAGACATACTTTTTTTGGGGGGGGGAGGAGGCCTAGAATGTCAATGGCTTTCTAATGACAGTTCCATAAGAGCAACTATTACTTTGGGTAGTGTATGAGACTTTTCTGACTTATCAGTTGAAGATATTGGAGCCTCAGAAGCACCCGTCTGTGTCTCTGAAGAGAATATTCTTTCTTAACTCTCAAAACCTTTCTCGATATCCTGGCAATTTACACTCTTGCTGAACTATTAGTCTGCAGTGGAGTGCAAGATACACTTTCTGTCGCTGTGTGATAGTGTCTGATCCCAAAATTGTCTGTGGCAAAATAACTGGCAGTTATCACAGACACAGAACGAGAAGAGTCTGGAAAAAAGGCAGCTCCCGCGAGACCTTATGGCAGCCTTCCAGTACCTGAAGGGGGCCTACAAGAAAGTTGCAGATAGATTTTTTACAAGGGCCTGTAGTGATAAGACAAGGGGTAATGGCTTTAAAATGAAAGAGGTGAATTGATATTTGCTATAAGGAAGACATTCTTCACTATGAGGGTGGTGAGGCACTGGAATAGGTTGTCCAGAGAAGCTGTGGACGACCCCTCCCTGGAAGTGTTCACGGCCAGGCTGGATGGGACTTTGAGCAACATGGTCTAGCAGAAGGTGTCCCTGCAAATGGCAGGGGGGTTGGAACTAGGTGTTCTTTAAGGTCTTTTCCAACCCAAATCATTCTATGATTCTCTGAAGGGCATCTCACCTCCTAAAATGGAGAAATAAAAAAATAATGTGTACCCTTCAGTTTGCACAGAAAAAGAATGAGGCGAGATCATGGTTTCAAATTCATTAATGGGGGAGGTAAGGTGAACATGGAAGTGTCAGTCACCTAATCCTCTGGGATTATATAGTCACCATAGAATTAGGCAACACCAATTGAGACAACCAGGAAATGAGTTTAAAACTGGTGAAAGTATGTATTTCTTTGCACAGTGGGCAGAAATTTTCTGGAATCGTCTTCTACAGGAAATTGTGGAGGTAGATGGTATCAGCTGCTTCAGAAATGGATTAGGCAAATTCATAAATGGTAGGCTTGCAAACAAGATGCTGCAGTGAAGAGTCAGGATCATTAATCCTATGACTGTGGACAAGTATGAGGAAAATGAATATCAGATATTGGCCAGATTTTTGTGCCTTCTAAACACCATCTCTTACTGAACTTGGTAGACCATTTGATCTGATCTAGAAGAGTATTTCTTACGTTCTTACACAATTTAACATGCTTATTCTTATTCATGCCAAAAGGAGAAATTTCAGCATCTGCTTAAATACTTTTCTGACCTTTACCTCCAAAACAAGCATCACCAGTCAAAACTAAGGGCACTAACAATCATCTGGGAATCAGAAAGGTTTCTAACTCATGCAATGATTTGCTAAGTGAATTCATAACTATTTAAGAGATAAATATTCCAGCAGAGACACTTGCTATTCAAGTTTTCCTGTGAACAATCCAGGAAAAAGACATTAAGAAACATAAGAAATATGGCTGCATTTTATTCATTATTGAAACACTCACTTATGTAATTTATGCTGTTTCATAGATCCCACACATTTAAGAGCTGAAATAACATCCATGGATTAATTTCTTTATACAGTATACAGTAAGGGGTAAACCATAGGTCCAAAGACAGAGAAAGCATTAATGTGGGTATACTGAATTATTTTTTTCTTCATTTAGAAGCCAATAAAAAATTAAAACAACAAACATACTAGACTACAGGTTAGAAAATACTGCAAATTGCTAGACATGTCAAGATGTTCCTTTCTCCTCCTTCATTATACATGTTTAGTAGATTTACTGAGTAGATTTACTACTTAAATGTTAAATACAAATGTAAACTGAAAAATGCTGTTTTCATGAATACTAATTAAGATAAAAAAAGCTTAAAAAAACAGCTAAGAAAAAAAAACCCTTTTCCAAATAATAAAAACACCTTTTCCAAATAAAAACACCTTTTCCAAATCTCCTCCTTCACCCATTTAGTCTCCCATTCTTTAGAAGAATTTTTCAAGAGCAAGTCTCCTCCATTGAAGGTTTCAAGCAGAGTCCTTGTCTCCTCTCTGTTTTTTCAGAAGCATTGATCTCTTTAGCACACACTGTCTTTTTTCTCCATCTCTCTAATTATTTGTTCTCTCCTTCCTTGCCTTTCCTCTAGGATTTTAGCTTATCCCAAGTTCTCCCACCTCCCTAGCTGTTACCTACCACATTGAGTCACTGCAGAGCTAGAGAAAGATGCAAATAAATCTTTTCACCAGCTTCCTCTTATCAGCTCAGCCAAAGTAAGGCTGAATGCCAGGAAAACAAGAAACAGGAGGCAGGCAGGATAAAAGACTGGCAGTATGGGCAGGATGCTAAATATCTGCAGCCAAGAATGTAAAAAGAAACTACTATTGCCCACACTACCGTCATTTTTCTTATCCCATTTTCTCATAGGAACTTGTATTTTTTTTAATTCCCATCCAATGAAAGGTGGTAAGCCAAGAATTGATGCCGCTCTGTTAGACTGCAGAATCCAAGTGATTAATTGCTTTTTTTTCTTTGTTTTGTTTTTTCCTTCTACTACCCATAGGTCAGGAAACAAAATATTAGAATTTGTGATGAAGGGCAAGAAGAAACCTTGTTATATTACTCAGGAGCAAAACCAATAGCTCACAGTTTAAGGACAGTAGTTCAAGAACCTTTGTCTCAAAGCAATGCTATAGACAACCTTCCACATTTTTGCTGCCTCTTCAGTGTTATAGTGTATAAATTGAAAAGTCCATGGACAGAATCGGCTCTTAATTTTGAATAAACTGAACTGAGGTTGAATTAAATCTTGAACGAAACTCAGTTTCTCTAGCTCCTAACCTCAGATGCCTGTAATTCAGGGAAAAAGAGGTCCTACAAGCTTAGATTCTTTCTGTTGTTCATAAAAGCAATGATCCATAACATATGATTACATTGCAAGGATCCATTCTTGGAATTAACAATTTCATTTCATCAGAAATTTTATTGTATGATTTTTCTCTAAGCCTCTTCTTTTTCTGTGAATGGAACTCCTAATGCTGAGAGCAGGTCATACCACTCACAGCACTCAGCTGTTCACACGAAACCCAACAGGAAACACTTCAGCTGCAGTTTGGTATCTACATACACCAGGCTTATATGTAGGCTTGCTATAGGAGATACATGGAATATGCATTTATGTAAATAGGAGCAGAAGTTATTAAAAGTGGTTTTGTATATTGTGAGAACATATTTCAAAGCTTAACTCACCTGCAGTTTTATCTTTTTTTTACAAAACAGAATTTAATAAACAAATGTATGTCAACAAATTGTGTTTAAAAGTATAGACAACAATAAATGTGTATCTATTAATCACAATGAAATACAAGCCAAATCAATATGGAAAGCAATGCAAAAGGTACTTCCGAACAGCTTCATGTCAATAGAGTTCTGGCGCCCGTCTCCATCCCTAGCTGTTAGAACAGCAGGATTGTCCTGTCTCACACACACATACACACACACAAACCTTCTTCACGGCTTGCTGTGGAGTGCTCTGAAGAAAATATAAGGCAAACACATGTGACCAGGTGTACACAACAGGAAAGAGTCATGGGGTCAGAATGGTAACAATTATGCCTTGATGAATCCTTTTCAATTTAAGGTGCACTGCCTCCTAGTCAGATGCATTTCAGAAGAAAATTGGAAACCTCTTGGATGTTTCCCAAGGCAGACAAAAGACTGACTTCAATTCTGTCTAGCTGATGTGCAAAAATTTCACAGCAGTGCTGATGGGGATAAACACTCTGCCTGAAAAATGGCAGACCACGCAGAGGTGTATTTGTCATTAAAATTACCCAACAGATCATTTATTAAGTGTGAAGTGTGCCCACCTACTTCTAAATATCAACAATACATTTGATAAAAAATGGAGATGTAGTGGCTATTTTCGTATCAGTGTTTCCTTTGCCATACAGAGATCATAGTAAACAACGCTATAAAGACAAGTAAGCATATCCTTTGCAGGGTTTCATTGTCACTATTTTAATTTAAAGTATAGCACCTAGAAATTTAGAAAATTGAAGAAAAATGATTGATGTTACATAACTTGTAAAAATATTTCCTCAAAGACTAGTTTTCATTCTCTTCCAAAATTATTAACATAATTTATATGTACTTACATAGTTGTTTATTAAATTAAAAACACAGTGTATGTGAAAATTTAATCTAGTGATTCAAATTTTTTCCCTACTTGGTAATGACTCATCATCAGAATCTAATAGAGCACAACTTTCATCTCTCCCAGGAGAGTCCTCACTCTTTGCACTCGCAGTTATCAGTATACTGAACTTCTCAATCACAGAAGTGTGCAGGACATGGCATTCAGGAATAAAAGTATTTGTGTCAATTGTGATACGCAGAGTTAATACGTCACTTTCTTAAGATATAGTAAAAAGTTTCAAGAAGAGTAAAATTAGGGCAAAAGACCATGTTTATGTCCCCTGCTTCCAGGGACACACAATTTTCATAAAACCTCTGCCTTCACTTTCCAAAATATAAAATACTAAAACGTGAGATTTTGTGATAGATCACAGAATTCTTACACTGATGGCTTTCAGTTATTTCTGAGGCTTCCGGATCATGAAATATTATGGATAGGGACATACTACATATAGTCTGTTTTGGTGGGCAGTTGCTGTATTTGGAAATTCAACAGCAATTTTGCACCATTTCCACTTTAAGAGGGCCCTCTCATCGTCAGCATCAGTCCTGATATTATCTTTCTGTTCCTGGCACATACCTGACATCCAGCTTGTGAACTTGCCTGCATCATTTGTCAACAGCTCCTGTAATGGGAAAATATTCACTGAAGTAGATGACTTGGCTTTCTGGAGTTTTCAAACTTAGATGTCCCCCTTATCCAGTGCAAGTATAATAGAACAGGACAAGCATTTCACACTTAATCCTTAGCTTCAAAACACAGCTTAAAAGTATCACTAGAGTGTAGCCTGCCCATCTGCAGGCAGCCTACAAAAACAGTTCTAACATGGGAGATTACTCCAGCGCTGCTGTGAAGTGCCGGGAACAAGCACTGTTCTGGTGGCTCCAGCATTACAGTGACAGAAGCAGCCATCTGGCAGTAACTGAACCGCAGTGAATCTGGCCCATACAACCAAACTCACTGAGAGTGTCTACATTAATGAGTGGTCTAGAGCAAAGACAGAAGGCGCTGGGTTTTATTTACTATGAAAGAATATGACCCAGGACCATTTTTCTTTGCAGTGAAGCTTGTTCCAGATGCCAGTCCAAGGTATGCTCTCGGCATGCATAAAGAGCTGATTACTGGGAGACCATGCATACAGATTGCAAGTAGGGTGCTCTGGACTGCACCCCTGTGTGTGACTTCAGCCTTGGTCCCCACAGGAGAGAAACTGCATTGAGCTATCAGTGATCTCCTAGGTGGCATACTGCAAAGCGCCGGCTCCAGACACTGGTGAATTCACACCAAGCAGAACCCCTGCAGGGCATTAACCTGGTAATGTAGATGCACATGCCACGGACTGAGTATTTGCCTCCTACTGTCTGTGACAGAAAGATCCCTATGGGATGAGGAAAGAACATGCAAGATGGAGCCTTGCCTTTGTTACTGGGAAACCCAGGAAGCCCCTGCAACTTCCATCACCTCCGGTTAGGACCAGAACTTTGGCATAGAACTTGGGTCACTGATGAATACCTTGCAACCTTCAGCAAACTTCTGAAGAGATGTGACTGGAAGACCTCTGTATCCTGGACAAAGTCCTTTCAGATTCAAGACTAAAGTAAAGGTAGGAGTGGCTTGTTCTAAAGGTAAAATACAAACAGGGATTCCCCCCCCCAATATTTAGTTCTGTGCAGAAACACAAAGAAAGGGAAGAGCAGATGTTGAACTTGATTACAAATAAGTTACTTAAAGCAATACATTAGTCTTCTCAATATGAAAACTGATGGGAAACTAGAAACATAACTAAACATATTCTGCCTTTATACGTAGTTGCACACTGTCTATTAGTTTCAATGCAATGGAAGTTAAATATCACTAGGGGAATTCTATGGCCTAATCATCAGAATATTCTTAGCTTTTAAAAAAACATGTTTCTCCCACTAGAGTGTATTTAAATAACTGTGTAATGTATAGCACAGTATATTATTAAGAATTTCTTGGAAGAAATTAATAGTTTTTAAATTAAAAGAAAAAATATTCTAATTTTCAGTAAAATGAAGAAACAGGGAACTAGTGCAAATTAGTCATATAATCTTGGAAAATACTCACCTTCATCATTTAGAATTAAAACTTTACTCGTTTCTTGCTGATACAAAGAAATCAGTCTGATAGTACAGTAATTTTAAGGACATTGTTCAATGTGGTAATTCTTACCTGATGGCAAATTTGTACAATATGGCAATTTTTACCTGGACTTTGCAATCATATCCACTGAATGAATTTATTGTTTCACTATATTCAATCTGAGAATTAGAGTTAATTATGATTACATTTTGGGGAAGATAATTTTTCCTGATTCACATTTCTAATTTCCAGACAGAAAGTACTTTTGGAATGAGCTTTTAGATGACCTTTTGGTTACTACTCTACAAGATGAAGCTCTGATATTTACAAAAATATTTGCATCGTAGACATCATCTAAACACTGACAGCAAAATATTTGACTTAGTATTCATTCATACAACACCTTTTTTGATGGTACCTTATGAATACCAAATGGAAACTTTAATAATTTGTTTTCTTAAATACCAATTCTACAAATCGTTTATCTTCCTAAATTAAAACACAAAAGCCTACATACCGAAACACCTCGAGATCCTGCAATCTCCATTAGGGAACTGACTTACCAGGAATGATTAATTTTTCATAGCTTACAGTTACACTCAACTTGTCTAGCTATTCCTATCATGCTTTCTCTATATTACCTCCTTTAATGGTTTTGGAATAAAATATGCTATAACATTACCATAAACATTGCCTTGCCAACAGCTGTTGTCCATTTCTCAGGCTCCTTCTCAATATTATATGGCATTTTAAATAAATGGCGTCTTTAACAACCTTGCTATTGACTCTCATGGTTAAAAAAACCAAAACCAACAAAAAACAGAAGTATAAAGGAAAATCAAAACAAAACTCATTGTAGCTGAATTCCAAATATCCGTCTGTAGACCTTCTGCAACAGTTTCTGCGTAACTATCAATCCTTTCATTTGACATGTAGGTTGACTAGATGTTTGCAGATGCAAATGTTTGTGATACCAGTTACACAGCAGTGACATCCAGCTACCTGTTTTTCCTACTACTGACAACTGATTCTGTTCAAGCTTGAACAAAACTTGAATTTAAATCAAAGGGATATGTATTTTACTGGAATTAATAATAACTAGCTATTAGTTAAGAGGGAAAAAAGGTAGAATTCATAGTCAATTCTTTGCTTAGAGAGATTATACTCAAATAGATTAATCAAATAGAGAGATTTGAGATCATACTCAAATAGATTAAATAGATTAATCTTTGCCTCTAATTAACCCAATAATAATAATCATGCTGATCAAAAATATATAATAAAAATAAACTGACTAGAAAAGCGTGCCTTCATCCTCCATCCTTGCTTTTCTTGAATTTTCTTTTCATTATCAAAGTATATCCTAATATGCACTAGCCACTCATGCCTATGAATTCTGCAAATGAAGGCAAACAGAAAGCTGAGCCTGACAGCTTGAAGAGAGCACATGACAGCACCACTATTTCTAAATCTGAATCCTAAGCCAGATATTTGAAAAGTGCATTGTAATTTTGCGATATTTTAAACTTGTATCTATTCTTCTTAACTTTTTAGCCACACACTTCAGAAGAAGGAAAAAAGTCAACCATATAATGCTTCTGTTAGATGTGCACAAAAGTCATTTCTCACTTTCGTTTAGATTAAAGCATGTCAGCAGCAGCCTCCCTCTCTCTCATGAGACCATTCTTGTGAAATGTGGGAGAAAGGCAAGCTTTGCTGTCATTTTTTTCCAAACTAATACTGATACACTAATACACTCAGAAATTGTTTCAATAATCTATTAAACCTGAAACACTTGTCCCTCCTGGAGGCCTTTTTTCTTAAACTAATAACTACTGTAATGATACGATGTCAGCATGCTTAGAATTGGCAAGGAAACAATTGTGTTTCATTAAAAAAACTTGTTTCTTAAAGCTGAATATTTTATTAATGGATGGTAAAAAATTACGAAAAAAAATACAGCAGTATTTGTAAACTAGGTAGTGTTTGAAGTAAATAGAGGTTTGGATAGCCAATAGCCCTACAGTCAGAGTTCTCACGCCAGATAAAACATATGTTGACTTTTGTCTCTGCTGTTCATAATTCTTAAGAGAAACATAGACGTGGGTTTCCTACCTTCACCATTTTGTATCATCTGTGATTGTTTTGTTTTCTCTGTTTGGAAAACAAACAATTCCATCCTGACATGGGTGTTCTTCCAATTACGTTTTGCTGTAAGATGGACATTTTAAGTTAAAAGATTGAATTGGAATTGTGTCAACTGGTGTGAACACTATCTAGACAGGCAGTAACTTTTTAAGTTCCGTTTTGTGAAAAAAAAACAGATGACACATGGTTTAGATATGCATTGCATGGTATCTTAGTAAGATGACAAATGAACAAGGGATACAGCTGCATTCACTAACAATTCTGTTATTCTAACATTATATTAAGATACTGTTGGAAGGCTGTAGCCTGTATTTTTCATTTCTCCATTATTGTGGGCTGTTATTTCAGCACATAGCTGAAATGATCTGAAACTTCTGCCTTTACAGTTTTGTGGTAGTTTTGGTGCTTTGCTGCTCTGTTCCTTTTTTGTTCTTGTTTCCTGTGATAATTTACAAAAGAATGATGGAGACCATTGTCAGCTCCTGGATTTTATGCATTAAATAGTAAGCATCAAACATAATTAGAAAAATGAGGAAAATACATCACAAAACATGTTCTCAAATTTTATTAATTTATTTTGACAACTGTCAGTAATTTGTGGAGCTCCATAACATGGTCTACTGTGTCTGAACACTATGAGGTTTCATACGATTACTCTATCCTTCACTCTTTGGAAGGAAGTGAGAAAGCAAAAGCCTGTTTGGCATAAAGTTAATTGATGTTCATTTGGTCCAACAGTTGTAGCAGCAGGACTGGGCAGCACCACAAAAACAATGCTCACTTGCTCATCTACTCTGGGAACAGAAATAATACAACATGACATCTCTTCAATCACTGAGCTTGACTACTGAAAGAAAGGTGACTACCGAATATCAAACACGTGCTAAGAACTACTGACACTCAATTATGAAAATAAGAAAGTTTAAAAGATCCAATACAATTTTTTGATTGTCTACTCATTCTACAAATGATGGAATGAGATGAAAGGTCTCATTCCCTAACCTCAACAGCTTGTGTCTATTCCTTATGCCTCTCCTTGGTCCTGCTGAGATTGAGCTAGTTTCAGTCTTGAAATATATTTCAGTGAACGTCTGGACAAGAAGCTTCATGGAAGCTCTCATAATGCTGACCCAAAATGTACCCTACTACACCGTCCAGATAAGCACCCCTGACCACTAGTGAGTCCTGAAATTGTCAGTAGGAAGCTTCTTTCTAATTTATCCTTTAGTCCAAGGAATCAACCTATTGTTTCAGGTATTTATTTCTATAAGACTTCTACATCTGCAAATAAAATGTTGCCATTTCTAACTGTACAGTTTCGATTTTCTCTCGCCAACTTAGACGCTTTGGTGGTTTTCTTAAAATATAAAAAGGCAGCAATGCATAAATGTCTTTTTTTCCTAAAACTATTTTCCTTTCCTAAACAAGCAGAGTCCTTAAAGTATTTTCTCACTTGATATCTTAAAATAGTTTCTAAGCCTTTACCCACAATTGATGATCAAAATAACATACAGAAATTGCCTGATGTTCAAATAAGTCTTATCTTCAGTTAATTCTGTACACTGGTCTTTTTTGAATCTTCAGGACACGTTCCTATCAGTAAATACCTGAAGGATTCCTTTTAAAACATTTCCACTATTTCTTTTCATGTGCATTTCTGTTCAAAATTGGTTTTAAGGAATACAACTTTTTATTATGTATTCACTCCATAGTCAATTAGCAATTTTCCTAGCCTATAAAAAATAACACAGGGACTTTGAGCCCACAGTATTTATACCCTGAGTAACTACCCTCACCATTTCAATACTTTATGGTATACTCTCTGTCTCCCTCTTTATTCTTTTTTTTTTTCCTCATCTTCATGACACAACATCAGTATTTTACAGATACAGAAAAATGTCAAAATCCTGCAAATTTTACTGGTAAAAGAAAACCATTCCCTGCAAGCTCAAGCTCAAATACTTTAAAAGCTGTTAATGTTGTCTTCTTTATTACAACCATACATCCAATGTAGCTTTGAAAGAGTCATTTGAATCCAGAACAAAAACAAGCTACAAGAAGTTAAATAGACTCAAATAAATATTCACGCTTTGTATGCTTATCTAAATCCAACCTCCAAAGCCTTTCAAGTTTGCTCAATATAGACTTCACTCCAGCTTGTAAACTGTTTCCTAAATAGGTCTTTAAGATTGCTTCAGATCATTTTGGTCATTCAAAACGTTCGGTGCGGTAGAATAAAATAAAAATAACAGAAAATCTGAGACTGACACACACAGAAGCCCATTTATGTATTCAGTAATACTGATTCCAGTCAGTTATTCTCACAGTAACTCAGATCTGTCAAAACCTATACTTTTTGGCATAGTTTATCAACTTATATATTTTCATTTGATTTCTCATCTTATATACATTTATGTACTGTTCCAGTCTTCCACAAACTGACTTCAGAGTAATAGCTGTCTTTATAGAACATGTCATTTTCTGATTTTTTACTAAGCTAAAAAGTCACTTTTTCATCTGTGTTCACTGCCAGTTACCTTTATTTCAACTGTTTATATTTTAGGAATTTTGAGAAGTGGGGGTTGGAGCACTCATGCTGCTTTTATTCAGTTCTCTCGCTTGTGACATGGTCACCCATTGAAAGCAGGTGAAGTACTTTTTCATTACCATAAATTTCATTGAATCTCAAGGTGAATAATACTATCAGACCTCCTCAGTCTCTTTAATGAGCCTATGAAATTAATCCATGCTACTGATTCTGTCTAGGGAGCAAAGAAGTCTGGAACAAAATTTAAACATCATTTACTACAGTTGATATTTTATTTATTTTAAAAGCTTAGTGGGGGACTTCCCAGTACCTTACAAGACATTATTATTCATCTCCAAGTAGACTTCGTGCCTCTGTCAAGTAGCACTGATCAACCTCTGGGTTATGGGCCCAGAGATTTTCTCAGAAAACCCAGGTGTTGAAGAAGATCTATTCCTCTGTAGGGCAGAGTGCACCCTCAGCAAATTGCTGATGACACAATACTGGGATGAGTGGCTGATATTCCAGAGGGTTGTGCTGCCACCCACAGGGACCTCAACAGGCTGGAGAAATGGGCTCACAGGAACCTTATGAAGTTCAACAATGGGAAGTGCAAAGTCCTGCACCTGCGGGGGGGATAACCCCAGTAAACACTGGGGGCCAAGCAGCTGGAAAGCAGCTTGGCAGAATAGGACCTGGGGACCCTGACAGACACCAATGTGCCCCTGCGGCAAAGAAGAATGGTATCCTGGGCTGCATAAGGACGAGTGTTGCCAGCAGGTGGAGGGAGGTGACCCTGACACTCTGCTCAGCACTGGACACCTTGAGTGCTGTGTCCAGTTCTGGACTCTCAGTACAAGAGAGACATGGACATACTGGAGTGAGCCACAAAGATGATGAAGGGCCTGAAGCACCTATCGTATGAAGAGAGACTGAGAGAGTTGGGACTGTTTAGCCTATAGAAGAGAAGGCTCAGGGGAGATCTCATCAATGCATAAAAATACCTGGAGGGAGGATGTAAAGAAGATGGAGCCAGGCTCTCTTCAGTGGTGCCCTGTGACAGGGCAAGAGGCAGTGAGCACAAGTTGCAACACAGGAGATTCAGGCTGAACAACAGGAGACACGTTTTTACTGTGAGGGTGCCTGTGCACTGGCACAGGTTGCCCATAGAGGTTGTGGAGTCTCCATCTCTGGGATATTCAAAAGCTCTCTGGACATGGCCTTGGGAAACTGGCTCTAGGTGGCTCTGCTTGAGCAGGGAATGTTGGACAAGATGAACCCCAGAGGTGCCTTCCAACCTCAGCCATTTTGTGATTCTGTGATTCGGTAGTTACAAATGTTGTACAGCAAATAAAATAATTTAGAGAGACAGGGGAAAAAGACAGAAACTCTTCTATGTGGGCACAAGCAGCTTGTCCTTCCCCATTTTCCTGCTTACTACTTTAGGCAGCTTTTGTTGATGAGGGAATTACTTTTGTGAATCATGTTCTTAAAAGTGCTGCTTATCTCCCTGTATCATGTATCAAGGCTATAGATTCCACCAGGGGATACATATTTGAAAGTGCCTTTTTGAGATCTACTCTTTGATCACATTGTTTGTTTTATTTCTCACCCTTCTTTCAGTTTTAATATATTTTAAGAAACCAGCACTTTGCCTTGAAATAAACTGAAAATACCTTTGCAATAAGTCTCCTTGCTAAGGTAAGACAGGAATTGTTATTTACATTTTGTGTTAAATTTGACCATTAATGCAGAGAATGAGTAACATATCAATATACCACTTCTGTTATTAACCTGGATGTGTAAGTTAAAGGACTGGCTTTGACTATATAATTCTTGCTTCTGAAACCTAAATTTGTAGGTTTATTTTCCATGAAGAACCACTGTCATGGAACAAATTCTCTCACATGATTTAGACCTATTAAATTATGGGTTTTAATCAGACGTTCCAATTAATGCATTAATATTTTCCAGCATCAGCCCATTTACGCTAGCATACACTGCTGTTCTTTCAAACTATCATTTTGTATTTCTGCCAGTGAACACCTTGCTCTTTTGAGAATATTTCACTTGAAATACATATTTTTTAAACTCTAAAAGCTTTGGGAAATTATTACAGCCAATTTCTACTGCCCACAGTTAAGCTATGAGGAAGCGTTATGTTAGGGCATTACAATTTACTTTCTTTTTGTCATAGTCACTGAATAATCTTGTATTGTCCTACCACTGATTTTTTTTACAAAATATTTGACAATCTATTTGACATTATTGTCATACCACTGAATTATTGCTAGCGTGTATTTTAGAGGAAGTAATTTGATTCTTTTGTATGTTACCAAATGTTGCCAAAAGGGTGGACAAATATGGTGAACAACCGTTGCTGAACTGTGCCCATGCAATACATCTTTAAATTCACAACCGTAATGGTGACATCTAATTTTATTTCTTTAATAATATTTCCTACCGGGAATTGATTTCTAAATCAATTTTGCTGAAGCTACAGCTGGTTTGGCATCTTATTCTGTATTTGGCTTGTAGACCCAAAAGGTTCTGTTATCTCAAATTGTTTGTTTTAATTTTGTGGCAAAATATGTAGGTAAAAGAACACCAGAAACTACTGGCATTTCTGGATACAGAAGGACAACTCTGAGCCAGTGATCCAATGCATTAATCTGACTAAAGAGAGCCCTACTCTATCATTAATTTCTGCAGTAAGAGTCACCTTCCTTGTCACCTCCTCAAGCTTCACCTTTATCCAGATGCTCAATGGGGTAACAATAAAATGAAAATATAACCTTAGGTGTGAGGGATAAGTTTTTCACCTTGGGATTACTGTAACTGTTCCAAAGCAAAGCAACCCAAGGCCATTTTCCAGAGACAGTTAATTACACTGAGTTTAAGGTTACTTTATTATCTTATATTTCTTTGTATGAAAGGAAATATGTCAGCAAAACTGCTATCATGGACTTCCGG
>NW_010532584.1:0-11973 GCF_000687285.1 Phaethon lepturus | reverse complement strand
CCCTCCTGCTGCTCTGGCCTGGGGGTCTGCACATATTCTTACTCCTGTCTCAGCTGCACGTTGCCCAGGTTTCATTTTTTCCCCTTCTTAAATCTGTTCTCCCAGAAGCGCTACCATCATCGCTGAGGGATTTGGTCTTGGCCAGCGGTGGGTCCATCTTGGAGCCACTGGCACTGGCTCTGTCGGGCACAGGGGAAGCTTCTGGCAGTTTCTCACAGAAGCCGCCCCTGCACCCATCCGCTACCAAAACCTTGAAACGCAACCCAATACAGTATGTATAGAAAATAGACATAAAAACGTGTTTATGCATATCGTTTGATGACAAAGTTACTTCAAAGCCAGTGTGCAGACAGAAAATGGGATGTCATCATGAGTAGCACTAGTTTGTGTGAATGAAGAGAGTTCCAGCATGAACAAAGCTTCTGAGGATGTGGCAGTGGTGCCATAACCCCCTCTTCACTGAAGAGAAACACACTAGTCAAGGCCATGAGCTTCTGTTCTGCAATCAGCGATCTCCAGACTCATTATGAAACTTTGCAGAGCTGCAAATGTCAAACACTTGTACAGGAAAGATTTATACATACGTATTCAGCTATATTTTTCTCCGTTGTGGCAAGTCATGGCTATTAAGCTGCCAGACATCTTAGCTCTAAATATTCACCTATATTACAAAAAAAATTCTCACGTTAGTCCTGTGTCATTGGTAGCTATGCATGTAATTTAACTAAAAAAATAATTTTCTCATACGTCTCATCAGAAAAAGCCCTTGTCCACAGAACAGTGTGACCTAAGTGGGCAGAGAATTACGGCAGGAGAACATTTCTATCCATCTTACTACAATGTTAGTACATTGATAAAGCAGGTTTTGGCTCTGTGAAGAGCACCTGGTCTCCCAGTCACACCTAAGGAGTGAAGAATCATTAGCAGAAAAGCACAACTGGTGCCTTCCTGTATCACTTTTTTGCCTCTTTGGCTTCATTCCAGTAACTGAAGCTGAAGCCTGCCCAGACATGGCCTCTTTCCCACCTTCCCTTTTCTTATTGCTCTTTTCAAACTTGGTAGGACAAAGTCTGATGCTAGCATCACCCAGATCAATGATACTTTTCAAAGAGATTCAGTCGAGCATGTAAAATTCCTCCCGTCAGCCTGCACTTCGTAGCTTACATAACCTTGATTGACATATGTGAAGTGGTTCGGTGAGCTGTGATCAGCTAGGGATTAGTCTGATCTTGAGTTTTATGCACAGATGAAGGGATTGGATAAGGAAAGTAATTTTTTTTTCCTGCTTATTTGTGCTTTTTATCAGTGGAAATATCTGTCTTATTTGTAAAGACTATTGGTAGAGAGCTGGATATTGACCATTTCTCCCCAGCTGCATAAAAGGCATGAAAGAAAAGGTTTCAATTGCCTGTGGTTTGCTGCTCTTCCAGTCTGACGCTTTGCTCAGCTGCTGTATTAACGCAGTCTTTCAACCCTGAATTAGATCCCTCCAGCCAGCAACAACGCCAAACCCATGCACTTAGAGCAATGTCTGTTCTGACTGCAACATGAATCAATATACCCAATCTAGTTCTAAACTAGGCAGTTTGTGTTCTGGGGCAGCAAAGATGTATTTACACAGAGTTCAGCTCCTCAAGTAAGAGCTCACACTCTCTGGCAGGCTTGCTCTGTTCTTCGGTGTTGAAATTGATGCCATCATCTCCTCATTTATTGGCCAATGTAGTTAGATTAAACCCAGCCTGGCACTGTGCCTGAAAGCAGTGCGTTCATTACACCCATTGCCACATAAGTGTACTCTTGTGGGGTGGAAACACTTTCAACCTGAGCAACTAGTTCATCCAAGCTCTATGTAACAGACTGCAGCTCACAGTGAAGAAACAATCCACCAATCTGGCACAGCCTAAACCTTTCTGGATTCATGCATTCCTGGTGTCACAGTTTCTGCTGGAGACTCAAAAAAGTAGTCATATTTTCATGTAAAGAACAGTGAAAATATCACAGAAAAGCTCAATTTACCAAGTGCTAAGAATGATTGGACATGGCGCTCTCACATGAATGATACACCACCATTTTGGATAGAGTTGAGTTGATATATTTGGTGGAGTTCACAAAAACTTTGATGTAGACCTACATACTTGCCAAGATCAGGTCTTGAGTTCCTGCCTAAAGTCAGGTTTTGGTTCTAACATGTGCACACAGAGCACATGTGAGAAATTACTCTGATAAAATATTTTTTCAGCAATTGTTGGTTCACTAAGATGTTAGAAAAAAGTTGTGGTGTACAACAAAACATTTCCCAAGAAATCTCTTAAACACTTGATATTGCCTTAAAAGAAAGTTCTAAATTCAAGTCCTCATCTGTGTCTTAACAAGTTAGCTGTTTTGCAGAGGGTATTTCTCCAACATCATTTGCCAAATGCAAAGTGAAAAAATATCTGAAATCATCATAATCTTCATAGGCTAAAAAAGCTGTCTCCCACTAAGTGTGAAACACATATAGGTGCAAAAGGTTGGAGGGGTTCACAACAGCTGATTTTAGTCCTTTTTTTGCGGGAAAATGTTTTTGAGTACACTAGCCCTAAATAATCCCATATTTTGTGTCCAAGATTTTTTTTTTAAGAGAGCAATGTAAGTGCAGTTTTTCACTCAGCTTTATTTTATATATACAAGCTTTAACCTTCACTTTATTTGCTGAATGGGTGGGTCATGACTCATCGACATAATCTCTTCAAAGTCTGCCAGCCTGGGTGCCTTCCCTAATGATATTACTTGTTTTGTGCATTGATACAGTGACAGTTGAGAAAAATGCTTTTTCTTTGAAAGGTCAGTGTACAGCTTAATCTACATCAGAGCAATCAGTTTCTGCAAAGTCTATTGCTGAAACATAGTTTTTAACCTTTTTACATCTCAGCTTTTCAGTCGTCTTTTCACTTACTGTGCTCTGGACTGACACATCAGCTATTTGACGTTAAAGTTTGAATTCTTTTCTCCAAAACGTTAAGTTTGGTAAGGTCAGGAGTATATCTGTTCTTCCTTATCCTCAAGAGTATTTTAATGAAAGACCAGCATTACACAGCTCAGTGCTAAAAGGATTATAGAAATTGCAGAGCACAGCACTCCTTACTCTGTTTTATGCGGAGAATTAAAGCCAGAAGTGGTCTGTTTTTCCACTACAAATAGTGTTTGCATCCCATCATGACTGGACAGAACCTCAAGAGGTCTTGCTATCTACCTACCTGCAGTATTGTTTTCCTGCTATTTGCCATCAAGCTGTGGTCAATAAGCAACTCGGGGCAGAACTGAACTTGCTCAGTGCAGAGTATACAGTCAGCATGGAAAGCAACTACATTAATAATTCCTCTGCCTTCAGACCTTCAAAACAGTATTGTGCTTTTGAGAGTGTTTCATGCTGCGTATGCACACACACACAGGAGGAATACACACTGTTGGAAAAACAAGGTATTCTACTACTGCAAGTTTTTTCAAGACAACTAGAGGTATTCTTTAGGTGGGCCAGACGTAGATGAGCAAACATCTAATGAGACAATCAGCAGAAAGGCAGTGAATCAAATAGAATACTACCACATGACTCTACTTGAAATTTATTATGTGAATTAAATAATACAGTTCAAAACCTTTTTACATCACTTTGCTGTTCTCCCTTGGCACAAGAGAATGAATTAGACAGCTGTCACCTTGTCTGTAAATAATGTTCAAAGCTAATTTCTTTGAAGATGTTCCTTTATGTGCATTTCAGTAAGATGAATGTAGGTAATTAAATATTAAGATATTTAAATCAAGTTGAATATAGTCAGCAGCCGAAGTAAATTACTACCTTGTACTGAATCTTTATCACATGAATCTGCTTGTTTTGTTTTGTTTTGTCTTAACTCTATTCAGAAAGCAGTACCAAGGAATTTTACTAGTTCTGGATACAGTGTTCAGATGACGACCTCTTTTTTTTTCAAACAGGGCCAAATTTTTCCCTGCTTTGTGTCTTGCTGGATACGGCATAAGGCGTGAGAGGTGAGGATCATATTCTGATGTGAGGTTGTATTCTGTGCTTTGTACCCAGAGTAAATTACTGAGCAAAACATTGGAGTGAAAGCCTTTCTGAGGGGGAACAACCAGAAGCAATGCATACTCTATAAACTGCAATGCCAAGGAGAAAGATGGCCACAAGGCCAGAGAGAAACATCAAAGAAGGTTCAGTGAGATTTTTAATGCCCATGGAGACGCGATCAGGATGTTAGTGTTTAGTATCCCAACTACACTTCATCGAAGTCAAAAGGAACTTTGTCATTAGGCTTTGTCTGGTGCATTAAGATGTGGAACACCATGGTTTTGCCTTGGCAGGAGGAGATGTTGTGCTAGCTGCACCAGAACTGAGCCTGTGCTTCCAGCTCTGACATGCCATTACGCTACGATGGCTGGATTTATCACTCAGACTTGTCACATGACAAGAAATATGAACAATTAAGTGATTGGGAAACGGTTCAGTATGAACTCAGCAAAGCAAATATGGTTACTTTTTAGTCCATGAATTTTATGCTACGCACTTAGGCATTTTGGACTACATATAAGGAAGAGATTTTTCATAACGAAGGTGATGAAACACTGGCACAGGTCACCCAGACAGGTGGTAGATGCTCCATCCCTGGAAACATTCAAGGTCAGGTTGGACAGGGCCCTGAGAAACCTGCTCGAGTTGAAGATGTCCCTTCTCATTGCCGGGAGGTTGGACTAGATGACCTTGAAACGTTCCTTCCAACCAAAACTATTCTGTGATTTTATATTTCAGAGTCACAAATCATTTGCAGCCATCAACCACAGCCTATGGATGTGACCTGAGTCTACAGGAAACCAGACACCTCTAGGTAACTAAAATAAAATTTAAGTCATACTTATTGATGCTAGCACTAAAATGGGGAGAGGAAGGTGGGCATGTGTATAAGCTCTCAATTGAAGCAGAGCTGTATGGAGGTGAGAACAGCAGAGCTGTCCAAAAGCGGCACTGTTTTTTCCTTACTTCCAAGCTGTTTTGTGTACCATCCGCTGTTATGTCAAGTCATCCCACATGCAGTCTGGTTTGATTTCATTTTTTAAGAGTCTCACACTCCCTGGGTCAGGAGAGCCCTGCCAAAAATACACATTTGACAGTGACAGGATAGAGACTCTTCTCCATTTGCATCCCCTTTGTGCTACCTCCAGTTTAATGGAGGATGATGACAGTGGGTACGGTGAAAAATAAAGGATTGTATGAAAGCAAGACATTTATTGTATTCCTTAGCAACTCAGTTCCAGGCATCCTAATAATACAATATTTTTTCAAGTATGTATTGGTCTTGTAAGGAAGATGTAGCCTTATTTTGGAACGGCACTGCTACACTGCAACACCTTTGCAGCCTTTACACTTCAGTAATTAAGTTATTTATTGGAGAACTACTCTATAAATTCCCCCCAAACAGGCAGTAAAAAAACCCATATACACACATAGCACATAAGTGATTTATAGGGACTGGCCGCCTTTAAGCTATGTAGCAAAGTAATGATTCCTTCAAGTTGGATGGCTAGTTTTAGTGACGTGTATACTAAACAGTTGCCATGTAATATCTCCCTGTAAACTGCTACACTGCAACTTGTCATTGCTCTTTGCAGTATAAAAATTGTGACAAACATACTGAAAGAGTGATCTGTTTTCTCTTTTAGCTGACTGTTCTTTCAAGATTGTGAGGGGAATAGCAAGCATGTTTGTAATTAAAGATAACACACAATTCTTCTGTGTTATCATTTTACCTACAAAACCCCAGGGTAAAACAGCTTTAGCATGAAAAGAAACACATATGGAGCTGCTGATGGGATATTCTCTGCTTGAAGTACAGCTTAGAGAGAGCAAAAATCTTGAGCACGGATCCTAACAATAGAAAAATAAATAGGATTCCATCTTGTGCCTCTGTCTGCTCAGTACTCTCATATAATAGCTGTCTCCAAAGTGCTGAAATAAAACTTCTCCCAGACAACCATTACCTGCTATTATCATCTAAGAAGATGGGACTGCCTGTAATCTCCATTCACTGCCCACGGTGGTCAGCAAGCCCTCTTAGTACATGGAGACTTTCAGGTGTTCCCTTCCCACAGAGGCCTAGCCAGGGCAATGAGAATGTCTCCTCCTGACGTCTGTGGGCACATGGACATGACACAACAAATAGGAAAATGTGTGCTCTTACGAACACATTAGACCTGCGCACAAAATACAAAAATTCGTCCATCAGAAACAGCGTGGAGGTGTTAGTATCTTTCAGACAGAAGGAAAAGGGCATACATGTTACCATGAAATTTTAACTGAAATTAATATATTTAAAAAGAGCTGCTCTTTCACAGAAACTGTTGGAATTTCATGAGTATTTTTCAGCCAAACTCCCTGCCATGGCCCTGCCTTGCTCAGCAGGGCATGCAGAAGCAGGCATGGCTTAATGAGGCTGTGAAGCCTGTCCCTCTAGATGTGCCTGTGAGATCAGGCCATAGTCCAGATGTTGTCCGATCTTCAGTCTGGTTGTAGGAAGGCTTGTGAGGCCTCGTTCTCTTCTGTAGACTGCATGACATGTCTCAGGCATGACCCCTTGGTATCCAATTCAGAAAACAGACTAGTTCTTCTTATTAATAAGGATTATCTTACCACTGTCACCTCTCACTTTTCCCACATTAAATAATCACAGTTGTCCTTTCTGGTTTTAAAATCGACTACTCTATGACCCCTGGATTTAAAATTTGCCAAGGCTTTGGCATATTTAGATCAAGGCTTTTTGTTTTGGTCAATCTTTATATTTTAATATGATGTGCACACACAATTTTTCCAATTAGGTTAGGAAGCAACCCCCATACCTATGCTTTAACTGGAAAAAACAAGCACCAGTTCATTACATTCCAATTTATTAACATGCCTCAGTAACTCCCAATGGGAACCAGGCACAGGTTTTCACGGGAGCATGCAAAAACATTTGAGAACACAATAACAATCTGGTATGTGACATCTTTTAGACACAGTAATGGAAAAGACCATGGAAATTTTATGTGGACTTTATGGAAAATAATGAAGTATAGAAAATGTATGAGTAGGGCACTGTCAATGAAACTCTGCAATCAGATTATTTTTCTACCAGGCTCTAACTCCTGCTTCATGATGCATAGCGTATATCACAACCTAGTATTTCCCAGTAGGGCCCATAACAGTGAGAACTATTGATTAAATGTTAACCCCTTGACTCGAAAGTCGAAATTTCACAAAGTGCATCCCGTTACCAGAAACAGTAACGTGTCAAGGAAGATCAACAATTCCAAACAGTTGCTGTAATATGAATTTTTATTCGTGGATTTGATTTTAAATTTAAAGAGTTCAAACTTATTTTTCACTGTGTATAATTATGAAACAAGTGCACTTCAAAATATAGCATTAGGTAGTGTAACCTATACACACACACACATATTTATATAGTAGTGATAAAATATTATTTGTGAATTAGCAAATAGAAAAATAAATATCAATCTGTATATGGGTTTCAACATACCGTTATGCTACAATGTGTACGTGTGTTTTCAACTACTAGCCACATTAAGATTGGCAGTTTCTAATAATTGGTTATTTGCATATATAATTATAGGAATTGCACAAACTCTTTAAGAATATAAATGCGCATACAATATATTTCTTTTTTATCTTGAAGTTAGTTAGCTTACTCAGAATTTCTTCATTGGTTCTCTTTCTGAAATTCAACTTCTTCCTGGCAATTTTTTTTTCTTAAAGCCTTGACATCTTATCTGTAAGACAAGCTCACATGTTTTCATTTTTCTAATGAAATATTTATGAGAAGTAGGATTTTCTTTATCTGAAGAAAATATATAATTTAAGTCAGAAAATATTCAGCTCCTACAGGCATAATTGCCAAATTTACAAATAGGCAATTCTGAAAATATTAATTCAGATTAAAATCTCTGGGGTTCAAACAGCAGAGCAAAACCTCAAGGTGAAAACTACTGGAATTCTCTTGTAATGCTTTCTCTGGCTGGATACTTTTGACTTCATGATGCAACAATGATTTTATTCATAGTGCCTTATACTAAGAATGCTGTCAACAGAGAGGGCTTCAAGTGAAAAAAAATTATAGAACTAGGTCAAAACTTTGTGGTTCTGTCCACTCACTTGGTTTATTTTTTTTTTTTTTTAATTTATTGCTTAAGAAAATAGTATCACTGATTGTAAGCATTACTATTAATTTCATTAATTCTCTAGACATCAATGCTCAAAGACATTTAGATTCCTGCTTTCACTAGAAGTTACCTCTTAAATATGTCAGAGGATAGATGTGTCTACATTTCCCAGTGGCACTGAATCAAGACACAGCATAACGAGTCAGTGTGTAAAGCACTGTTGTATCTACCTCTGAAATATTTGTAGGGCATCCTAAAAACATCTTCAGCAACACACTGTCGTGGCCAGGGGCTCTATACATCAAATCTATGTTTATGCAGTAACCCATAAGGCTACTCCTTTGGAAAGTCCTTACCAAGGTGTAGTCAATGGCAGCAATACAACGACTTTCATTTATCAGAAGCAGTGTAAAACCCAAGCACTGTACTAAATAAGGAGAATCACATGAGAAGACCTGCAGAGTTTTACTTTTCATTACAGGGGAGTTCCACTGTGGTGGAGTTTATGGACTTGTGATTTTATGGAGTGTGCTTCTGATTTCTTATTTTTTACCTAAACCCATTCAATCAATTACTTTAATTTATCCTCTGGGCAGGCTGCAAGTTATTGTGTGACAAGTTTTCAGTGCTGGAAAACAGTATAGGGCAATACTCATCACAGAGAAGAGCTGTGCCTTGAAATGCTTTCTGGGTTCTTGTTCTTCCTCTCTCCGCCCCACCATATTGCTTGGGGGTGGGGGGTTATTTCCGACACTGTACAGAAAGAAGATAGTGGTCAGAGGTCCTTTTACATTTTTAGGACTCTTCATACATTGTTCATAATCATACCATAATTATTGAACATTGCAAAGGTCCCGTTTAATCGATGGACAAATTACAATGAATAGCAAATCTATAGGCAAAAATAATTTGACGTCACTGCACAAATCCAACCTGAGGCTTTGTCAGGGATGGCATCACAACAAACTGCTACTGGTTCTTACTGGATTTCTTTAAAACCCAAGCTAGCTGGACAGCATTGCACAAGCAGGGAAACCAGGAGCACAGTGCCTCTGTTCCCTTTGCTCCCCTTTTGTTCCCTGTACTCGGAAATCAGCCACAGCTTTTGTCCTCAGTGAGTTCACTGTGCAAAGGGACAGGTCAAAGGCAGGGCATGGGAAGGAAGTTGCTGAGTGCATTTCTCAGTGTGGACACACTTTCTCGGTCTGACCCTGGGCGGATCAGACTTGATAGACCTCCACTGCCTCATCTATGTAACAACCAGAATAAAGGCAGGTGCTCCAGCTCTCCCTCTCCTTGCTTTAGGCTGCCCAGAGGATGGCCACCCGCTATGCAGAAGAACAGCTCTGTCCTTCTATGTAATAAGCAAGGGTTAAAGCATGAACACAAAAAGTGGGAAGTCTGTGGTTTTAAGCTCCTTTACAACTATTGGAATACCTACTTTTTCCATTTCTCTGGGAAATGTCCGGACATGTCCAGAAATGTCCCTGGGAAGTACCCAGATCATCAGGTTGTGATTCAGCAGGGACATTTTGTTCTCCCACTGAGGCCATGACTCCTGAGACAGGCATGGAAAATCGATGGAGCTGGAAAGAGAAGGTAATGGGCAGGAAGGAGCCCAGCACTTGGAACTCATTGTTGTCATGCTGCAGAGAGCAAAAATACAAACGTGTTCCAGAAAGGATTAGACCAATTCACGGACTATAGGTCCATCAGAAGCTCTTCAGTACAAAGGCAGAGACAATTTCATCTTGCTCAGAAAGTCTTCAAATCACTGATGGCTGGGGAAAGATGCATATCAGTAGGATATTCCCACATTTACCTTCTTTATCGTGCTTTTACCTAAACATTGTCTTGGAACAGCATGCTGGGTTAAGCAGACTCCAGATCTGAACCAGAAGGATTGTCCTACTGGAACTTCTGCAAAGGACAAGGCTCCAACTCCCGACCTTCTTTACATGTTTTATTTTAAATAGTCATTGACTGGAGGGGGTGCAGCAGAAATAATCCTACAATCAAGGTCAACCTCAAGTAAAAGCAGGAAACATGCACAAGAGAAACCATGAATGAGGGGAGTCAGTTCAACCTCAACACTACACTAGATCTTAGTGCTCCTGCTGTCCTTGCAAGTGTGCCAATGCATGCCATTTCAGCTGGCTGCAGTTGTGTGATGCACATGTTTCTTACAGGGAACAAAGGACAACATTCATTTCACACAGACCGCTAAACAGCTGACAGATGATAATGACTTCATGTCACAGGTGACCCAAAGGTGAAGGTCTCCATATCTCATTACGCAGCCCCTTAGATGTCCAGTAATCCCAAGTACTTTTTGTCAGGCCCACACTTTTTTGTCTGGGAAGAAAGCATTCAATCATGCAGAATATTCCTCTCCCTTTGCCAGATCTTTCCTTCAGGATGCGAAGCCCCTCAGGCTTTTCAGGTCTGAGATACCGTATTTGGAAGGTTATTTTCACCAGCTTGTAAAGCCTGAAGCAGGCATCACTAGTCCCAAGCACACAGAGCTCTAATTGAAACTGTTCCCAGCAGCTCTGTATCTACATATATACATCCTGATTATGACAAAGCTCATGAATAATCACTGGTATGAACTTGCTCCTCATTGTCACAAGTTCAGGAAAGCAATGGGGATCCACTTGCATCACCCTATCCCTCTGTATGTCAAAGATGACAAAGTTCCCATTTTCTAAAAATAATTACATAGCCCAGTGTGAATTTGTGCTGCAAAGGGCACCAGGATGACTCACAAGCACAGAGATTATGAAAATGTATTGGCGCTGCAGCATTAGGATTAAGATGGGGTGAAGTTGTAAATATTCAGCTTCACTTTAGGTTTCACCTCAGCTCTTCATACTTCTGGCTAACCCCATTTGCAGAATTAACTCTGCATTGTTGTTTCCTTAAGCACCCGAAAATATCCCCTTCTAAAAGCTTTTATATGTGATGCAGCAAAATCTTCTGCTTTTAGTGCTGTGCTCTCCCTCCCTTGTTAACACATGTGGTTTTCAAAGGGGGAAAATATAAGCCAGGCAATTTCTGTTTTCTGACCCCATGAATCTAAAATGAGATAGTTTCGTTGTCTTTCTTTATCCACATTGTAATTGCTGTTCCTGGTGTGTTTCCAGAATGCACCTCTCTGGGGATGCACGCACAATCACAGTATATTAGAATATTTCAATGCTTTTGTTTTCCTCATGGCTCTTGCAATGATTTTCTTTCATATTCCTGATCCTTGCTGGCACATACTGGAGTACCTCCACTGAAGTAAATGAAATGTCATTTATTTGTACCCACTGAGGATTTGATCTGAGACCTTTAGCTTTATCTGTGTTGTATCATAGCCTAAAAAGTTTCCTGTATGTTTTGCTTTTATGAAGAGCTTAAATATATGTAGTTGTATATACAAACTGCATATCAAACACTCAAGTAAAACTTCTACGACCATTTACTGATTATATAAACGTAAAGAGAGTATTAATAATGCCAAGACAATTATTTTCAACATCCTAAATAGACCCCAGTAGTGAAAGGTGTAAAGTGAAATCTTGTCTCAAGATGGCATAGTGATCAAGATCAGTAACATTCATGGTACTTTTCCAGAAAACTGAGGTCTTTTCTATTGGTGTGGTGGGTTGACCCTGGCTGAACGTGCACCAAAGCTGCTCTGTCACTGCCTTCCTCAGCTGGACAGGGAAGAAAATATAACAAAAGGCTCCTGGGTCAAGGTAAGGACAGGGAGAGATCACT